>NC_091473.1:89081893-89383838 GCF_036971445.1 Narcine bancroftii | reverse complement strand
TTGAGTCCTTCATCAAGACACATACCAGTGTCAGGAACATTTACCATACTGTCCTACCCCTGCACTTGCCAAGTCTGATCACCTGCTTGTACCTTTACTCTTGGCAAACAAGCAGAGATTGAGAACTACAGCATCAGTGGTGAAGACAGAAAAGGTATGGCTGAGGGAGGTGAAGGAGCACTGGACTGCTTTGGGTTGGTGGACTGGACCATATTCAAGGATTCCTCTTCAAACTTGAATCAATATGGCCACAGGTGTCACTGACTTCATCAGTTCCTGCATGCAATGTTAGAGATAACCTGTTGGTCTGTTTGCCATGGAACCCTTCTCACTGTACTAGGTATTTTGTGACAAATAACTTTAAACTTACAAGTACAAAACATCAAAAGGCTGAAAGCTGATACAAGTACAGAACCCCGTATCTGAAATGCTTGGGTTTTATTGGTTTTCGGAACAAATCCAAAAAAAATCCTCAAAAACTGCACAGTAGCATCAGCAGAACACATGAATCAGCAATTAAAGAACAGCAAACAACAAGACAAGTGGAAAATTCACATGAAATAATATTTAATACATACCAGAAAAAAACTTGATCTCTGCTGCTGGTCCCTGACTACGATCCCCACTCCAGCCTGGGAGCCCGAGGTCCCTGTTCCGGCCCGAGAGCTCGTGGAGACATCTTTGATGTGGACAGCACTGCACCCGATGTTAAGAATGGAGTCACCAACTCTGGCTGCAGCTGATGCTGAAGACTTGGACCCTGCTCCGTTTGGAATCTTCCTGGCCAGAAGCAAAGGTTTTGTCTTGCTGTTATTGTAATCAACTGGCACCAACAGAACGTCAGAGATCCACATGGGCAAGTCAGGTATTGAAATTTTTTCCACTTGTGATGTCGTGTTGGCGCTTTAAAAAAAATTTAGTTTTTAGATGTTTTCGGAACTTTGGATATGGGGTACTCAACCTGTATTTGTATCTAGAGTGTGTGTAAGTCATGATACAACAATACAAAATCCTAATTAGATCATTTCTGTTCTGGGAGGATTTATTGCCCTCAATGGTATTGCATTGCGGATTTAAAAGGACAATATCTGCAATCAAAATGATTCAAGATTACTTCATTGTTATGTAATAGTACAGAACATAAAAATGCATTTTGTCTGCTGTAAGATGGCCAAGATTTCTTGGTCCCCCTGACGGAGAAAGAGAACAAAAGAGAGTCCCTTTACAGTTGCTAAGAGGATTTGCCTCCAGTGCTCGGACAGCCATGCAGACTTTAGTTCAAGCCATATGCAACACGAGATCCATATCCAAACATCTGATATGATCAGGATGCCTTCAGTGCCCAAGACCCATCGGGAGTCCCTCCCGCCCTCGGCACAGTCTCGTATCCTGGTTCTGATACCTGGTCCCCCTTTAGTTAGTCTCAAGCCAACCTTGAGCAGTCCACATTCTTGTGCGAGACTTTTGATTACATGTCACCAGCAGCCTGCCACCTGTACATTCTTCAGCCTCCGAGACCCTCACTGATCCACTGATGCGGTCACCGTCCTGTAGGGTCGCCTCCTCTGTTTCTCCTTCTCAGTGGAGGGTTTTCTCCATTTTCCGGTGCCCTGTACCAGTCCTCTGCCTCCCTGGAGTCTGAAACTCCTGGAGGCCACTGCCAGCACTGGCGCCACCATCTTGGACCAGACCCTGCAATTGTTATGATTTTAAAATAAAATACATTCTGCTCCTTTAACAGACCACTTTAAAGCTGGTACTGAGTCTTCTATAATGAATAAATACTTCTCCTATTGGTAGTTTAAGAATAAGATCACAGTCTGGCAGGTGTAATCTGCAGTACTGTCAGTGGTAGTGGTGTGAAGCTGATTAATTATTCTGTCCCATTTTTTAGCTGTACCTTGTTCCTTCCAAATTTTATTCAATGCATTCTTTCTGGTGTGCAGGATATATATTTTCTTGTGTTTTACCTGATTCCCATGCATATTCATGCCATATAGTGGGTGTGGTAGATAATGGGGAACAGGTTGATGTATATTTGGATTTCCAGAAGGCGTTTGATAAGGTCCCACACAGGGACATTAATAAGATACTGATGAATGGAGAAGGGGAAAGTATATTGACATGGATTGAGGACTGGTTAACTGACAGAAGGCAGAGAGTCGGGATAAATGGGTGTTTTTCTGATTGGCAGACAGTGGTAAGTGGGGGGCCACAGGGGTCAGTACTGGGCCCACAGCTGTTCACCAATTACATTGATGATTTGGAAGAGGGGACAGAGTGTAGTGGAGCAAAGTTTGCGTATGATACTAAATTGAGTGGAAAAGCAAATTGTACAGAGGATGTGGAGAGGCTGCAGAAGGATATAGTTAAGTTAGGGGAGTGGGCAAAGGTCTGGCAGATGGAGTGCAATGTTAGTAAATGCGAGATCATCACTTGGGTAGGAAAAATAGAAGAGCAAATTATTATTTAAATGGTGAAAAACTGCAGCATGCTGTTGTGCAGAAGGACTTGGGAGTGCTTGTGCATGAATCGCAAAAAGTTGGGTTGCAGGTAAAACAGGTTATTAAAAAGACAAATGGAATGTTGGCTTTCATTGTTAGAAGAATTGAATTCAAGAGCAGAGAGGTCACACTGCAACTATATAAGGTACTGGTGGGGCTGCACCTGGAGTACTGTGTGCAGTACTCCATACTTGAAGGATATACTGGCCTTGGAGGTAATCCAGAGGAGGTTTACCAGGTTGATCCTGGAGATGAGGGGGTTGACCTATGAGGAGAAACTAAATTGCTTGGGATTACACTTACTTAAATTCAGAAGAATGAGAGGAGGTCTTATAGGAACATCTAAAATTATGAAAGGGATAGTTAAGATAGAAGCAGGAAAATTGTTTTCACTGGTAGAACTAGGGGACACAGTCTCAAGATTCATGGGAGTAGATATAAGTCGGAGATGAGGAAAAACTGTTTTTCCCAGAGAGTAGTGAATCTGTGGAATTCTCTGCCCAGGGAAGCAGTGGAGGTTATTTCATTAAACATGTTTAAGGTTCAGTTAGATAGATATTTATATAAAAAAGGAATTGAGGGATATGGGGGAAGGTGGGTAGGTGGAGTTGAGTGAATGATCAGATCAGCCATGATCTTATTGAATGGTGGAGCAGGCTCAACGGGCCTACTCCTGCTCCTATTTCTTATTTATGTTCTTATGGAATCAGAGATGAAGTCTCCAAGCAGGACTCCTTTCTATACGTATGCCAGCTGGTTGGACAGGATGTACCTAAGGATTTGAAGGATGCAACAGGATTCATTTATAATGGAGTGCACAAAATTATCCCATTTTAGAGTCCTGGAGCTGTACAGCTTAGATACAGGGCATTCTGTCCAATCCATACTGACTCATATGACTACTGGAGCTTGCTCCATTTGCTATTCCTCTCAATCTTTTGTATCTATGTACCTGTCCAACTGTCTTTTAAACATTACAATTGTATCCACCTCTGAAGCTTTTTTTGACAGATCATTCTACATACCACCATCCTCTGTGTGGAAAAAGATGTCCCTCGGATCTCTTTTAAATATTTCTCCTCTCCCCTTGAACTTCTGCCCTCTCATTTTGACTGTTCTACCCTGGGAAGACATAACACACATACAGACAAACAATACATATGTTGAACAAGTATTTAATCAATACAAATAAAAATTTTGTACATATGAGAGTCGCAAATGGTTAGTGTTAGCAGTTCCTTTGGTTATTCATCATTCTCACTGCCCGTGGGAAGAAACTGTTCCTCAGTCTGGTGGTGCTGGCTCTGATGCTCCTGTATCTTCCCCAACGGGAGCAGCTGAAAGATGCTGTGTGCAGGATGGAAGGGGTCCTCAATACTTTTGCACACCCTCTTCAGACAAAAATCCCAGTAGACAGGTTCGCCACTATCAATAGGCGAACTAGGCAGTCTCCTAGGGTGCAGACCTCAGGGGAGCACAGTCAAGATGGCCAGACATCCGGTGCATAGGGGCAAAATATGCAAAGGTGTTCTTACTTTATTAGTCAGCATCCCAGAGTCTGTTGACTGGGTGCGGCCAACTTTTTTCTGGTGCATGAGTGCCGGCTTGCGCAAGGGATTATGTCTGAGAGCTAGGCTATGCACATCACAATATGCTCCATAACATCGGGAAGGAGAGGGTGTTAGTTGGGTTATTGTATGAATTTTCTTGAATTGTAGGTTTTAGTCTTTTTAGTTTATTTAAGTTTGACTCAAGCACAAATGTCTGCACCAGGAGTCGGCGGAGGACAAATGGGATGGAAGATAAGTATCGGAAGACATGAAGGAAGGAGGGAAAGAATAATAGATGGGTTCCGGGGTAATGAATAATACAACTAAATTTGTAAGTTTTAAAGTAAATCGGATCAATGGAAAGATAAAGAGAAAATGAGCCTTGGCACACCTTAAAAAAGGCAGGCAGGCATATTGTTTTTGCAGGAGACCCATCTTACAAAGCAAGAGCATACAAAGTTAAAGAGGAGGTAGGTGGGTCAGGTGGCAACATCCTCCTTCAATTCCAGAGCCAAAGGAGTGACTATTCTGATAGGGACAAGTGTTCCAGTGGTGATCCGTGATGTAGATGTGGACCCCACGGGGAGATTCATGATGATGCACTGTCAAATATACTCAGAATCCTGGACACTTATGAATATATATGCCGTGAATTTCAATTATGAAAATTTATACAAGATATATTTTTGAAAGTAACTGAAGGGTGTGAGAATGTCTTAATTGTAGGGGATTTCAGTTTTTGTCTGGATCCAGTCATGGACAAGTCAGCAAAGAAGTAACAAGGACCAGGGCGGCTAAGTCTACCCTGGCCTTTATGAAAGAAATGAATCTTAAAGATGTCTGGAGAAAGCTGAATCTGAGAAAAGGGGATTACTCCTTTTACTTAAGACAACACAATTCCTACACTAGAATTGATTTATTTTTGCATCAGAAGGGTAGGATAGTGGAAGCTGACTACATGGCTTGGTTATTGTCAGACTATTCACTCTTGACTTTATCTATCATAATGCCAGATAAATAGGCCTAAGTATACAGATGGCGTCTAAACACGTAGCAGTTGGGAAAACCAAAATTATGTAGCTTTCTCAGAGCTCAGATTGAATTGTTCTGTGAGACAAACTGCCATAATATGGGACCAGAAAATTTGTTAAACTAAGAACATCAAAAAGGGGCACATGAAGGAGGTTAATGCTTTAGAACAGGAGATGGAAAAAGATCATCAAAGAATGGGCACAGAAGAAAAAAAAACATGAATTTGGTGGAAAAAAAAGCTCAAATATAATATGTTACAAACATATAAAACAGAAAATTTGCTTTTAAGATTTAGACAGCAGTACTATGAGGTGGGGGAAAGGGCCCATAAAGTCTTGTTCTGGCAGGTGAGGGCAGAAGAGGCATCAAGAACAATCAATGTGATTTTTAAACCGGGGAAGGCAAAATCGCATTTAAACCAAAATAATTAAACAAAATATTTGGACGGTTTTATGAGAAACTGTATAAATCTGAATTGGGGGTGATCCTACCAAAATGGATGATTTCTTGCTTTCATTGGAAGTACCAAATTTAGATCAGGAAGAATGAGAAGGGATGAGGGCCCCTCTCTCTAAAGAGGAGATTATATGGGTCCTGAGATCTTTGCTGGCTGGCAAATCACCAGGGGACGATGGGTTCTCCACTGAATTTTATTAAGAGTTCAAAGAGCACAAGAAAATGGAACAGAAGTAGTCTATTCAGCCCATCTAGTCTGCTCTGCAAAACCACCCTAAGTTAAATTGTTCTCAAATCTAGTTCCAAGTTCTGGCCTTTTCCCCATATCCCTTGATGTCTTAACTAATTAGATACATTTCAATCTCCCCAATGATCTGGCTCCACAGCTGTATATGGCAGTGAATTCCACAAATCCATGACTCTGGCAAAAGAAATTTCTCCTCATCTCTGTTTTAAAGTATACCTTCTAATTCAAAGACTGTGCCCTCTTGTCCTGGATTCACTCGCCAAGGGAAACATCTTATTCACATTTACTCTGTCCAATCCTTTTAGCATTCAAAATGTTTTTATGAAACCCCCTCTCATTCTTCAATATTTCAATGATTGGAGTCCAAGAGCCACTAAGCATTCCTCATATGTTAGCCATTGCATTCCAGGAATCATCCTGGTAAATCTTCTCTCCAACATTATTACATCCTTACTAAGATAAGGGCCCAAAAACTGCACACAGTTGTCCAAATGAAGTCTCACCAGTGCCCCTTAGAGTCTCATCAACACCTTTTTACTCTTATGCACTATTCCCCTTGAAAAGAATGCAAACTTAACATCTTTTAAAGCCCCTTATGAAGGTGGTGTATCAAGCAGTGGAGCAATCATGGTTATCCCAAAAAAAGACAGGGACCCATTGAATTCCGTCTCATAGAGACCTATTTCGTTATTGAACACAAGATTATAAAATCATTGTAAAAGCATTGGCCAATAGGTTGACAGAATATTTGCCAAAATTAACGAATCCAGATCAAGCTGGATTTGTAAAAAGGAGACAATCAGCAAACAACATAGCTAGATTGTTGAATATAGGACATCTGGCACAGTCAAGGGTGGATCCAGGAGAGGCCATAGCTCTGGATGCGGAGAAAGCCTTTGACAGACTGGAGTGGGACAATTTGTTCAAGGTATTGGAGAAATTAGGATTGGGCCAAACATTTATTAATTTGGTGAGGACACTTTATTGTAAGCCCCAAGCAGAAATGATTACAAATGGGCAGACATTTCCAGTGTTTTCATTGAGCAGGTCCAGTTGGCAGTACTGTCCATTATTCCCAATGCTATTCATACTGATAATTGAACCACTGGCAGAAGCTATTCAGGGAGATCCAGACATAAAGGGGTTCAGGGTGGGCCAGGTGGAACACAAAATCAACCTTTTTACTGATGTGTTGGTATATTTGGCAGACCCCGATTGGGGAGGGGGAGGGGGGGGTTTGATCGCCAGGCTGAGACTAAAGTGAGGAATATTCCTTTTATGAATGGGGTTTATAAACAATATCAACAAAAATTTCATTTTAAATAGCTGCAAGAATGTATTAACAGTCTGTGGATAAAAGTAGGCAAAGATTTATGCATCTTGTACAAACTTAATTGTCTCCCTTGCTCTGGAAGTCGGAGGAGGACCTTGATAGATGGAGGACCTTGATAGATGGAGGACCTTGATAGATGGAGGACCTTGATAGATGGAGGACCTTGATAGATGGAGGACCTTGATAGATGGAGGACCTTGATAGATGGAGGACCTTGATAGATGGAGGACCTTGATAGATGGAGGACCTTGATAGATGGAGGACCTTGATAGATGGAGGACCTTGATAGATGGAGGACCTTGATAGATGGAGGACCTTGATAGATGGAGGACCTTGATAGATGGAGGACACATTGGTGGGCAGAGTTAAGAGTCAGAATGAAAATGATGCCAAGGCTCCAGTATCTTTTCCAATTGTTACCCATTTTGTTGCCCCAGGGATTTTTTTTTAAGATGCTCAACGAATGTGTCATAAGGTTCCTGTGGAACGATAAAGTAGTTAGAATCTCCTTGGAAAAGTTGTTGTGGGACCATAATTTGCAGGGTGGGGGGGGGGGGTGGGGAGGTAGACTTAACTGATTTCAAAAAATATTACTGGGCAGCCCAGCCAAGGGAGGGAGTCCTCACTCATGGCACAAATTGGACTGCATGTGGTAGGTGAAAAGATAGCAGGAGAGTTTATATATAAATGGGACACAATTAATTTCAAAGAAAACAGATAACCCTACACTAAAACATGTACTGCTGACATGACAAAGAATAAATCAATGTATTGGGATTAAACGTAGGGTTATCTCCCAAAACGCCCTTGATCCAGAACAACTTAATTAATTCCCATGATTGTGGGTAATAAAATCCTGGACACCTGGTGCCAGAAAGGATCAGGTGTATCGAGGATTGTTACAAGCAAAACCACCTCGCGTCATTCGAGCAGATGAGGAACAAATACAATTTGTCTAAAAAAGCATTTTTCTGCTATCTACCAATAAGACAAGATGGCATGATAACTATATCAATTGAACATGCCCAGGCATTTGCAATTCATCTGATTGAATTGGTGACAATTCTGTTTTTTGGTTGTTTTCTCTGACTGGAAGCAAAACACTGCCCTAGCATGACGGGTTGGTTATGCCAAGTAACACTTAAAGGTATGTGAAGTAAAAGGTTTTAATGTTGTGTTGCCCTTGGGGGAGGTTTGCATTCTACTGAGTCCCCTTTAGTTCAAAATTATTTGTGTGCCAAAATGTTTTCTCTTGAATTTGAGAAACTTGATTAAAGATTGATGTGTTACTTATACTTGCAATTTAAAATAAATTTAGCAGTTTCAAATTTTGTGCTTTTCATATTTTTCTACAAAACATCTGTTTTTGAAAATTGAAGTTGGCAATTTTTTTGGGGGTGGTGCCTAGGGCGCAAAATAGGCTGGCACTGGCCCTGCCAGTAGATCACATCAATGGGAATGGAGGGAGACTCCCTTGATCCTCTCTGCCACTCTTATGGTTGTGTGACCATTCACCTTATCTATGCTCATGGTTAAAAAAAAAAATCCTGCAAGATCAATCCTCATCCTCCAATGCTCCAGGGAACATAGCAGCAGTCTTTTCTTGTAACTCAAGCCCTCCTAACCTGATAAACTTTTCTGCACCCTTTCCAGCTGAATGACATTTTCTAAAGCTGAGTGACCTGAATTGCCCACTGTTCTCTAATTGTCATTTTACCAATGACTTGTACAGCTATAACATAATGTCCCAACTCCTGTACTCAAACCCTGATCAATGGAGGCAAGTGTGACAAATGCCTATGACTTTCAGGAAACTACTTGACTGTTCCTTTCGGTTTCTCTGTGCGGGATCAGTTATGAGTATAAATTTTTTAAAAATGTTATGGTTTGGTTATATTCTACAGACAATATACTGTTTGTTTTAGATTTGTCAAGCTCCCCTCCAGGACCTTACCACCAAGAGATGTATGTGCTGAGGCCTGAAGAACGCTTTAAAGCACCTCCTATTTTACCACCTCATCTGCTTCAAGTAATTCTGAACAAGGACACACACATTTCAGTAAGTTTGTTCAAACAACTGTACTCAAATTTGTAATTTCATCTTGTCTTTGACACGGTGCATTATTGAAATTTATTAGAATTCCTGTAATCTTGTGACAGAGTACATAGAGTAAGTATATAGACATGTTTTTGGGAGATAAATGGGGAAAGGTTTGTTGGAGTAGGTTACATACAAACACTTTAAAACAGATATTATTTGAAATACTGGAGCTCTGCCCCGTGATAGACATATCGGCTACACAGCTTTTGCAAGAGCTTTGAAGAGTGCTCAAGAGACTTCACTAGTGGATTATTGTTTGCAAAAGCCAACAGATGAAAGAGCACGAGGCTTGCTGTTGTAAGAGGTCATGTGGTTTTGTAAGCAGAGGGAGTAAAACAGGCTTTCTCTCAGTGAGGGAGAGAGATACAGAGATCACTTGACAGTGTTACAGCCAGCAGAAGTAGCTTAGACTGGAACAGAACAAGCTGGCAAGCCCGTTTGGTAGTTAGCCTGGTCAATGCCCTTGTGGTTCATGCAAAAGGAGAGGTCTGGCTGTTTAATGTTTCACTTGGAATAAGAGAAATGAAAAGGAACTCTTGTGCTGGCCTGAAAGAAAGAGGTTATCATCTGGAGAACCCTGAAGGGGCAAGTTTCATCAACAAGGCACTGGAGTGGCTGATGGAAGTACATCAGTTGTGGATGTCCTGGAATAACAAATCTCTCTTTGAAAACTGACAAGAACCTTCCTGAGCGGTAACCATTTACCTTTCAAGCACCAAAGCCTGGTGAACTTTATAAATATTAAATTCTGTGCACAGTGAACTTGGAGGAATGAGAAGTGAGATAGGACTGTGAACCAAAGAACTTTTCTTAACTTACACACACATTACATACACGTGTGCTTAGAATTAGAAGGGGGATAAGTTAGGTTAAGTAAGGCAATAGAGATAAGTTAAAGTTTAATTCTGTTTTCACGTTTAAAGATAATTAAAAGCAACTTTTGTTTCAGTAACCATTTGTCTTGGTGAATATCGCTTCTGGTTTTATGGGTCCTCTGGGCTCATAACAATCTTTAATAGTATGTTCAAGAATGAAGCAGGAATTGTTAAATAATTAAAAATTCATTTGTCAAATATAAAATAAAACTTGGTATTGAACTTTCTCAATGAATTAAGAAGATAATTTTGTCACTTAAATACAAGTGATATTTAAAAACGAGTGATAATCTTATTTTTGGGAACCATGTCATGTGTACTTTGTCTCCATTATTCCCTCCAGATAAAATTATATACAATAAAACTACAAAAATCCAATGCACTTGGAAAATTGGTGCCAGACTAGCACATTTTACAGACTATTGAATGTTATTCCTTAAAATATACCAATGCATGTTTAATTAACTTTTTAAAAATGTGTGCAATACTGTAACAAATTTTTCAAATTTTTAATCTGCTGAGTTTAAAGTTTGTACAAACAGCACCTCATTGAGTTTAAGGGAGTGGGGGAGTGCATGAAGTGCAGAGAAAGTGGCCCCAGTCAATTTAAAGGGAACGTGGGGAAAGGACCCCTCTCACTTTAAAGAGCGCTTGGGAAATGAGGCCCTGGTGAGTGTAATGGGAGCTTGGGAAACATTAACTGGTGAGTCAGGTTGCAAGCCATTAGGATTTCTGAACCCTTGGAGCCAAAATACAGTACTGCTCTTAAATTACATTATCTAATTGCCAGAAGATATGAAATGTACTGAATCAACCTAAATTGTTTTCAAACTAATAATTTTTCTCCAGCATTTAGTGGTGGTCATGTTGATTGAATAATAAAACAAGTTTTTTTTAAATCCATTGCTGCTTGCAGTCCCTCTAAACATTTCAAAAGCTTCTCAACTTCCCTTATTCATGAGTATCACCTTCCTACTCCCACTAACTCCTGACCACCCACCTTAATTTCTGGTTCCAATTAAAGCCAGTATATATTAGATATTTTTTCTGAGCAGTTTAGTTATATTTGAAATGTATGTACAAATGGTGTGCTGAACACAACACTTGCCACCAAACTGACTCAATGGCTCGTTGGGGAGAGCTGTGGATGGGAAACTCTGTCTTGCATTCATCTATGGATTCCCATCCATTTTAATTTAAATGTGAATTTATTTAAGATCATGTCAGTCATTGCTACAGAATTGAAAACAAGGATATTTTCCTTTAATATTTTGATTGTTTTCAAAAAAGCTGCTGGTTAGGTAAGTCTAGCTCTTTGATTTTCTCTTTAGCTGATGCACCAATGCTGACATTCGCTTGACTATATTTGTCCTTCATTGTAATAAAGACATTTAATGCTTTTTTTTACAGGCCTTGTAATCCAGTGGTGTAGCCAGGTTTTGATGTTAGGGGGACATTTAAAAAAAAAAAGACGCACTACCATGGCTGAGTCCATGTACACGCACACAAATTTTGCAACCAGTGCACAAAGAAAATGCACATCTATAACGCATACAATTTAAAATTTATTATACATTTTATTTTGTATTTAACAAAGCAACTACAAAAGCCTCTTTCGTCTATGCTTCATTCTAGCAAAGCTCAGGGTATCATCAGGAATCTTTCCCCCTCTGCTCTAAACCCTCTCCCCTCCCCACTCTCTCCCACCCACCCCCTCCTCTATTTCTTCCTTC
Source organism: Narcine bancroftii (assembly GCF_036971445.1). Lineage (NCBI taxonomy): Eukaryota > Metazoa > Chordata > Chondrichthyes > Torpediniformes > Narcinidae > Narcine > Narcine bancroftii. Next base: position 89,372,007 of record NC_091473.1, on the reverse strand, counting down.
TCCCCCTCCAGCCCTTTTGCTCTCTCCTTTTCCCTTTTCATATCCTCCCTCCTACTCTTCACTGCCCAACTCACCTGCCTCTCCTCCCTCCCCAATCCACCCATTTTCTCCTCCATCCCTTCATTCACTCCTACCAAGCATGCCTACACATGCTCAAATGTCACAAGAAAATTACAATCTTTCTCTTTGCATTAGAACACCAAAAGACATTACATGGCTTGTTTAGACTTGATTACAGTAAATCTTCAGCAATAGTATTTCAGCTGACCACCAAATCCAGGACTTGCTTTGTCTGTATACACCTTCTTCTTGGGGTGTTTTTTTCTGAGCCAGATGCATTTAACTGAATTCCCCATGGCCGATGGGTTTGATAATAAAGTTCTTGATGCCGGCACCTTGATTGCTTTCACAATCCTGTACGGATTGTAGGATTAGCATCATTGGTGCTGGGAACGTCCACCTCCCAATCGGATCCCACAGATCATTCCAGTGCAACACAGGACACCCTCTGAACGCTGGTGCTTGCTACACGGCTGGTCTTCAAAATGTTTTCAAAAGTTCCTCTGGGGTCTTTCGTTAAACAGACTCTGTGGTTGACTTTGCACTTCAGTAAGATGTCAGGTTGGAATTGGTACAAAATATTAATAATGGAATGCACTTTAAGGATGCTCATTTGTCGAAGATTTGATGTTAGTTCTGTGCTTTTGAGAAGTGTGATCAGGCACGGCTGAAGCTACTTCAATTGGTCCTGAGAACCGGCTTGTCTGTGGCTGAAGTTGGTGTTATCAGTGTGTCTGGTTAAACTTCCATGATAGTATAGTGGATCAGTTTTTTTTGCAATGAACAAGCATAGTTTTCCACAGAGTCCGCAAAACAATTTTTATTTTAGTTGTGCCCATTTATCAAATAGAGCTAGATTAAAATCTGCTTTGGAAAGCTTTCTAAGTTAGGTAGAATTAGTGCCACTTGATGTGACTTCCACTCGTCCTTTTATTCCCACACTGCTCCTCCCTCCAGGTCTCACAGAAATGTCAGGGTAAGCTTTGAAACTGGTATCCTTGTATCAAAGGTATCCATAGAGCTCTGTGTGATTATTTTCATGTCCTGCTTTACCAGTTGTGTACAGGAGCACCACAGGGTGTTGCTTGTTACCATCGACGGGATCCAAAGGGCTCAAAGTTTGGTTAGTTTATTCTGGTTGGAGCACCACTTTTCATTGGAAGGAGTTCTGCAACTGCAGGCAGATAATCGCTACCAAGATGTTATAAAAGGGAAAGATCAAATATTTATATTTGTGATTTGATTTAAAAAAAAATCAAAGCTTCCATAAATTGCAATAGTTGCAATGCCCTTTTAGAATAGTAGATCCAGTATGAAACTAAACATTTACAATCCCCCACTATGCTTTCAACACCTTTTTGAAAAAAGAATGATAAAGTCACGTTACAACTGGAATCTAACACTGAAAAGTGAGTACGATTGCTTTTGGCATTATAAAATTTAAAGTCATTATCTCATCCATTTGTGAGAGAGGAAGGGGGAGCGAAGAAGCCAACCGCGGATCGGAAGGAGTGAATATCTGGTTCAGGAGGGCCATGGGGTCGGGGGCACTGCTGTGCTGAAAAGGAAGGGGAGTGACCCTCCCCAACCCAAGCTACGTCCCTGACCGTATTCAGTAATCAGTTGTTTCTTTTCTTTTCTCTTAATTATAAGAAGTCTACATTTTTCAACAGTTCTCCACCTAGTACACATCAAATCTGATATTTATTAGTCTTCGTTTCTTTAATTAAAAATCACAAGTCTTCCAGGATATCTTCGAAGACTGGATATGCAGAAATTGAAGGCTGTCAATATTTATTTCCTTTTGTTCTAATTTCCTACTTCATTATTATGACAATAAAATGCCATTGCATCCTGTGTGGTGTAACCATGACAACTTTATTGTTATATCGTGACCCCTGAGGTCAACACTGGTGTGCTGTTTCTCATTACAGTGAACGTATGGCAAGAAGCCGAATCCCAACATCCCCTCTTTTTTCTTTCAAAACCCAAACCAATTTGCTAATTGGCTTGCATCTTTTCAGTTATACATTGAGTTAAGAAACATAAACATGTATTATCATTATTTTTTCAACAGTCTTTAAATCTCCACAGTCCATAAAAAAAACTAATAATTTCAATGTTTAGATGTTATTCTTGTTCTTTTATGTGTTCAATGTCTTACAGTAAATTTCCATTGGAAAAATGTAAATTCTCAGTATTTTATAAAATCCTTGTATTGCACTGGTGGTTTGATCATTCTTGTGTGTGTTGTAACTGGTTGTGGTGGTGTTGATGCTCGCTGGTCCCTTCCTGCATCCTGTGGTTGTCGCTGCTGTTGAACATGTTGCTCCTGTTGATGTGGTTGCTGATCACATGTTGAGCTGCAATGACGATGTGCATATTGACTCTGTGGTGGCAGTTGTAGGCATTGTTGCTGGAGTTGCCGATGTTGACCTGATGTTGTTGGAGTTGTCTGTGTATGCACATCTCTATCAACATGGCTATCTGTTCTGTCTAAGTCCTTTGGGGCTGTTTCATATATCGATCTGATGTGCTTTAGATTTCAGCGATACATTTGCCTGTTGACTTTACCAAATATGACCAAAGTGACTTTTTTTTTCATACTCACCCCAAGCTGCCACGTAGGATGTCCTTTAGCATGAGCTTTGAAGACCTGTGGTCTGACAGCTTCTCCCACTTTCAGTTCTCGGAGTTACTTTGTTGACCTGTCGTACTGTGATTTTATCTTTTTATTTTTCTCTCCCTTCCTCTGCACTCCCTTCACAACTTGTAGCTTCAGGAGATGTTTTGCTGTTGGTAATGTTGTCTATGTTTGGCATGACATTAATCTCTGCACTGGACAGCTGTGCATTCCTTTAGTAGGAATATTTCTCCATTCAAGGATGGCCTTGTGCACATCTGCTCCTGACTGAGCACATTTCTTCATGATTGATTTGGCAATCTTCACAGCTGACTCTGCCTTGCTGTTGGATTGTAGGGGACAATGTGTGTTGTATTTCTCACTCATTCATGAAGCACTGAAACTCATTACTGGTGAAATGTGGTCTGTTATCACTCACTAATTCATCTGGGATACCATCGCGGCTGAAATGTGATTTGAGAGACACAATCACATCTGCACTTGTAGTTGATTCCATCTCATCTACTTCCCAAAAGTCTGAGTAGTAATCAACTGTGATCAAATGGTCTTTTCCATTCTGTTCCTACTTTCATCCACGGTCTGTCTGGGATTGCATGAGTCTGAAGGGGTTCCTTTCCTTGCTGGGCTTGAAACTCATTACAAGCATTGCACTGCCTGATGTTATCTCTTATCTCATGACTCGTGTTGGGCCAGGATATGACATCTCTAGTTTTCCTCAGACTTGATTCCCTGGTGGCTTGTATGGACACGTTGCACCATCTCTATTCTCATCTGTTTGGGGACCTTGACTCTCATACCCTTGTAGAGTATGCCATCATGGGTTGTAATCTCATCCCTGTTCGCCCAATACTCACGTATGGCAACTGGTGTGTTGTAGCTAATGTTACCCCACTATTTAAAAAGGGGGGTAGAGAAAAAGCGGGGAATTATCGGCCGGTGAGCCTTACATCAGTAGTGGGCAAAATGATGAAATCCATTATTAAGGATGTAATAGCGGAGCATATGACTAGCAGAGAAGGGATCGGACGGAGTTAACATGGATTTACAAAGGTAAATCGTGCTTGACAAATCTATTGGAATTCTTTGAGATGGTGACAGGTAAAATAGATGGGGGAGAGCCAGTGGATGTGGTGTACCTGGACTTCCAAAAGGCCTTCGATAAGGTCCTGCATAAACGACTGGCTTCCAAAATCAAGGCTCATGGGATTGGGGGAAAAGTATTGATGTGGATTGAGAACTGGCTGGCAGGTGGAAGACAGAGAGTTGGGATAAATGGCTCGTTTTCTGAGTGGCAGGAGGTGACCAGTGGGGTACCACAGGGATCTGTACTGGGACCCCAGCTGTTCACAATTTACATTGATGATCTGGATGAGGGGATTGGATGTAATATCTCCAAATTTGCAGATGACACTAAGCTAGGAGGGGTTGTGTGCACGGAAGAGGGGGTCAGGAAGCTCCAGTGTGATTTGGATAAATTGAGGGACTGGGCAGATACATGGCAAATGCACTACAATGTGGATAAATGTGAGGTTATCCACTTTGGTAATACAAACCGGAGGGCAGATTACTATTTGAATGGCAATAGATTAAGAGATGGGGAAGTGCAGAGAGACCTAGGGGTACTTGTACATCACTCTCTGAAGGCGAGCATACAGGTACAACAGGCGGTTAAAAAGGCAAATGGTATGTTGGCCTTCACATCAAGAGGGTTTGAGTATAGGTCCAAGGATACCTTACTGCAGCTGTTCAGGGCCTTGGTGAGACCACACCTGGAGTATTGTATGCAGTTTTGGTCACCTTATATAAGGAAGGATGTTCTTGCAATGGAGGGAGTGCAGAGGCGATTCACCAGGCTGATACCTGGAATGGCAGGAATGACTTATGAAGAAAGATAGTGCAAATTGGGATGGTACTCCCTGGAGTTTAGAAGATTGAGAGGGGATCTCATAGAGACATATAAAATTCTGGCAGGACTGGACAGAATGGATGCAGATGGGATGTTTCCAATGATGGGAAAATCCAGAACCCGGGGCCATGGTTTGAGGATAATAGGCAAACCATTTAGGACCGAGATGAGGAGGAATTTCTTTACCCAGAGGGTGGTGAATCTGTGGAATTCATTGTCACAGAGGGAAGTAGAGGCAGGTTCATTAAATATATTTAAGAGGGAATTAGATCTATTTCTTCAGTATAAGGGTATTAAAGGTTACGGAGAGAAGGCGGGGATGGGGTACTGAACTTTAAGATCAGCCATGATCTCGTTGAATGGCGGAGCAGGCTCGAAGGGTCGAATGACCTACTCCTGCTCATATCTTCTATGTTTCTGTGTTTGTAGAGCTTCATCTTTCAGTCATTTCTTTCATTTGCTGGTTTCATCAGTCAGCTTGAGCATCGAAGTTGGGTTCATTTCCTCGATTTTTCTCATCATTTTTCTGTGCTGACTCATGGTGAAGATCTCATAATCTGTGCCATCTTCTGCTTTCTTCAGTGGTAGAGCTGACCTCGATAACATGTCTGCTATGTACATGAGCTTTCCTTGTTTATACTTCACATCCAGATTGTACTTCTGTAACTATAGCAACATCCTTTGCAGGCATTTGGGTGCTGCTAGTAGAGGTTTCATGAAGATAGTTTGGAGGAGTTTGTGGTCTGTTTCCACAGTGATCTCTTTTCCAAACAAGTACTGGTTGAAATATTCACACGCAAACATTATTACCAGACATTCGTTTTCCATCTGGGCATAGTTTCTCTCTGTGCCTGTTAATGCCCTTGATGCAAATGCAACTGGTTGAGAGCATTGCAGAAGAGTTGCTCCGAGGCTTGTTTCACTGGCATCACACTGTAGTGTCACTTCATCATGTACATCATTGTACTTCAGCACTAGTACATTGGTGATCAGGTGCTTGATGCGGTTGTAGGCTGACTCTTGTTCTGTGCCCCAAAACCATTTCATGCCCTTCTCTGTCAGCTTTCTCATTGGTTCACACTCTGACGATAGGTTGGACAAGAACTTGACAAGATAGTTCACAAAGCCCACAAAGTGCTGAACAGCCTTGACATCTGAGGGCCGTTCCATCTCTAGCTCAGACAAAGTCCTTCAGCAGTAAGTACATGGCCTATGTACTTCACTCCAGACTTCCTGACCTGCATCTTGTTCTTGTTCAGCTTCAGATTCACCTGATGTGCTCTCTCAAGCAGTCCAATGAGGTTGTTGTCACTGAGCAATTGTTCCTCATGTCCTCATCTCAAGTCCAAATAACACTTTCAAAACATGGAAACAATCCACTCTTTTGCTCAGCTTTCAGTTCATGACAAGCCTTTACTATCTTATTGTGACCCCTGAGGTCAACACTGTTATGCTGCATCTCATTACAGTGTATGTATGGCAAGGCACTGGTGCAAAAAGCCTAATCCCAACACACCATCATTGTTTTCCAGTCCTTTTATGGTTCTCTCATATTTTCTTTCCTGAAGACTTCCTTTCTGATTCATGGCTTCAATATTTGATCTCGTGTAAGTTTTGATGGCCCATTCCCATGGCTCTTTACCTTCACCTCCAGCGACTAATTGTGAAGAGTTCAGGAACTACCCTCAGTCAACTGATCTAGATACCCTCTGTTGTACCCTTCCTGCCTTTGAGCTAAAAGCTGTCTTTTTTTTTCCTAAGTTCTCTCTCAATTACCTCTGTCCACTTACTAGTTTAAACCTATTCTCATTAAACCTCTGTCCACCCATCTTAACTTTTTCGTTCACATTAAAGCAGATGTTTATTCTAGATTTCTTTATTGTCAAGTAATAATACAGAAAATGTAATATTACATTTCATTTGCCTGCTGTAAGGTAGACGAAGAATTGCCATTCATATTGACCAGCGCTGCTTACAGTAAGAGAAAAAGAGTAGTAAAAGAGTCCCTTCAGGGACACTGAGTGTCCGTGGATAAGTAGTATAGTCTCTCCTAAAGTACCATTACCCTTTCCTTCAAATCAGCTGCCAAGACTCTTGTGTTCAGAGAAACTATGCTTTTCTTCCATTCCATCTCCAAAATCCTTGAACTTATTATTGCTTCCTAAATCCTTTTCCATTGTTTCCAGAATTTAATCTGCCATTGCCAAAATCCCAAATGATATTAGACATAGCTCTGCCAAGAAACCATTCCTTCTTTACGTGACTGCAATCTTTGACGTTATTAAACACATCATCCATCCCTGAACATGTTATCACCATCATCCAGTTGATGGGATTGCATTGACCTGGCATTCTTGATTATCATCTGGTCAGAGAAAATACCTTGCCTGTCTCTGTGATGCCCACCAGCCCAATAGTTTGAGTATCTGCACTTTTTCTGTTCTGTCCTTTTACTTAACTTTTGGGGGAGTGGAAGGGATAGAATCAATCTATTATTGGCTACCTTCACTTCAATGTTTCTAGGATTTCTTTCCAAAAAGCTTTGGTCTTTCTGATATTCAGGGTAATACTTAAAACCTAACTCTTCCTAATCTCTTGCCTATTTCTTCATGTGTGGTGTGATTTAAAAAAAATAAAATTGCATGAAATATTCTGGAAAAACGTTTTGTTACTTTACCACACAAGTTTTTTTTAAAAGTTGTTCATGGTTTGAGATGCAAATGATTCAATTAGGAATTTTGTAATCTTCCATTTAAATGCAATCTTTAAAAATCAGTTCCATACTTTGGGATTCAACCCAAGTGTTAATCTTGTGAAAATAATGAATGCAGACTGTAAGTCTAACCAGCTTCTCCATCTTGCTTATCTAGTGTGATCCTGCTTTACTACCTGAACCAAACCATGTGATGTTGAATCATCTTTATGCACTTTCTATAAAAGTAAGTATGCCACTATTTCATATTTTATTCTGAATGAAGAATGATCTGTGTGAAAATGTACATTTTCCCCATTTATTTTTATTAACTGGTTGAAAAGCAACTCAACTTTTAATTCTTTATTACCAGCTTTGTGCAGAATGCAATATAAAGGAGAGAGATTTTAAGCCTTGGCTATAAAAAATGATTATTGGAAGTTGATTATTATCAACTTAAGATAGTTTATGAAAATGTATATTGTATAATCCACAATGGAAATTAGTAGTTTTTCCAATTATCACTGCTTTGTACATGGTGCATGAAAGTTTAAAGTGAGATAATTAGATCCTTGTATGCATCCAGAATGATTCCGTCATCCTGAAGGTCTGGATCAGTCTGGGAAGGAATTACAATTGGGATGTTTGTCTTCATGTTTGAGTACATGAGATGATACCTCTGGCTAGTTGCAATGATTAGGGACTGATGGATTTAGAAGCTGTTGTACAATTGGCGTAATATAACTTTAGATTTACAATTGTAATTTTTGACTTCTGCATATTTTCTTTAAGAGATTACATAATGCTCTAATAATTTCTCTGAACCCTTCTCCATTAACAATGGCGTGAAGCAAGGCTGTGTTCTCGCACCAACCCTCTTTTCAATCTTCTTCAGCATGATGCTGAACCAAGCCATGAAAGACCCCAACAATGAAGACGCTGTTTACATCCGGTACCGCACGGATGGCAGTCTCTTCAATCTGAGGCGCCTGCAAGCTCACACCAAGACACAAGAGAAACTTGTCCGTGAACTACTCTTTGCAGATGATGCCGCTTTAGTTGCCCATTCAGAGCCAGCTCTTCAGCGCTTGACGTCCTGCTTTGCGGAAACTGCCAAAATGTTTGGCCTGGAAGTCAGCCTGAAGAAAACTGAGGTCCTCCATCAGCCAGCTCCCCACCATGACTACCAGCCCCCCCACATCTCCATCGGGCACACAAAACTCAAAACGGTCAACCAGTTTACCTATCTCGGCTGCACCATTTCATCAGATGCAAGGATCGACAATGAGATAGACAACAGACTCGCCAAGGCAAATAGCGCCTTTGGAAGACTACACAAAAGAGTCTGGAAAAACAACCAACTGAAAAACCTCACAAAGATAAGCGTATACAGAGCCGTTGTCATACCCACACTCCTGTTCGGCTCCGAATCATGGGTCCTCTACCGGCACCACCTACGGCTCCTAGAACGCTTCCACCAGCGTTGTCTCCGCTCCATCCTCAACATCCATTGGAGCGCTCACACCCCTAACGTCGAGGTACTCGAGATGGCAGAGGTCGACAGCATCGAGTCCACGCTGCTGAAGATCCAGCTGCGCTGGATGGGTCACGTCTCCAGAATGGAGGACCATCGCCTTCCCAAGATCGTATTATATGGCGAGCTCTCCACTGGCCACCGTGACAGAGGTGCACCAAAGAAAAGGTACAAGGACTGCCTAAAGAAATCTCTTGGTGCCTGCCACATTGACCACCGCCAGTGGGCTGATAACGCCTCAAACCGTGCATCTTGGCGCCTCACAGTTTGGCGGGCAGCAGCCTCCTTTGAAGAAGACCGCAGAGCCCACCTCACTGAAAAAAGGCAAAGGAGGAAAAACCCAACACCCAACCCCAACCAACCAATTTTCCCTTGCAACCGCTGCAATCGTGTCTGCCTGTCCCGCATCGGACTGGTCAGCCACAAACGAGCCTGCAGCTGACGTGGACTTTTTTACCCCCTCCATAAATCTTCGTCCGCGAAGCCAAGCCAAAGAAAAGAAAAAGAAGAATAATTTCTTCACATACCTCCACTTGAGAGTCAGCAGAGCTGTATATTTTGAAACTGGCTATTTTTAGCTTTTATCCATTTCAACTAATGATTCAATCTCACATTTGGACAAAGTATTTGGTGTGTTTCCACCTTTCAAGACCTTGGATGCTAAAAATATTCTACAGTCAATGAAGCATATTTTGAGATGTGACACTTGCAGGAAACATGAAACTCCAGATGACCACGTGAAGCTCCCATGAAGAGAAATGTGAAAGTTTTCAGGATCCAGAGGGAGCTTTCCTCCCCTTTTCAAAATAAAAGCATAGAATATTTTGCATTGTCCTTTGAAAACAGGAATTTCAGTTTTGTATCTCATCTGAAAGACAGCACCCACAGCACTATAGAAAGTGGTCAGGTCAGCTTCAATCTCGAGTGGAGCTTTGTAACTTGGATGAGAGTGCTGCTATGACTGAAGTTTCTCCAAGTGCTTTAGTTTCCTCTCACATCCCAAAGATGGGCTGATTGATATTTTAATTGACCCTTGTAAATGGCTCTTAATGTAGAATTGGAACTGAATTAATGGAATATAAGATAACGGGTTACAGTGAAATAAATGTGGGAATGAGATTGATGGCATTGTTTTTTAGAGTTAGATATTTTCTCATTATGAAGAATTAAGGTCCTTCTGTTCTTCATTTAAGTCATTCTCTATTCTCGAGGATGTTAATGATTTAAGTGCTTTGTCCTTCTAGATCCAAGATCTGTAATGTTTGACAATGATTGTAAGAATGTTTAAAAATATACCACTGCATCCCAAAGTCCAACTGATTTCCAAAGATACTTGGCCTTTGCATTAATTTTGCTGGTGTTCAAATGAACTGAGAATTTTCTGGGGTTTTTTAATGGCATTTTCCACCTTTTAATGTTTTCATTCATTTTATTGTTTCAGTGCATTTTCAGCAGTGCATTATTTACTCTGTTAAAGAGAAATATGAAAAACTCAATATCAATTTTCACCTTATTTTTCATCCTAGGATGGAGTGATGGTTCTCAGTGCTACCCATCGGTATAAGAAGAAATATGTTACTACCTTACTGTATAAGCCAATCTGATCGGTTATCTCTGTAGCCAGCATGGGAAATGACTGCCAATATGAGTTGGCTGTTCAATGATGGAGTTTCATTAGGATTTTAGCAGTTGTGTTGGTTGCCTTATACATAATCGCTACAAGCACTTTACCAGAGTGAGGTACAAGTTCAACACTGAATTTTATAGTGTCAGGTGTGACAATGCAGTTTGATAACGTGGATTGCATATTTGGAAATATGAAATGTATTGTAAATCAAGAGTCTATCTCAATAATGATGAGCTGTTACACCAGGAAGAGTTTACGGTTGGAGTTTAAAGATTTTGTATTTAAATACCATAAAGTAGTTTTTTTAGAATTTAATGTATTACATTTTACTTTGAGATGTGACCCAACCTATTTTAATAAACCTAACTGTTTTGGATTGAAAGCTCTTAATGTTTCTTGTATGCAAAGAATTCCCACCTATAAATTTGTGCTGCTTTTAACAGATTCTGGTTTATATCTTTGTGCCTGCTTTTTTTGTTGTAGATGTACATTTCTACAAGGGAGATATAATTCATTGTACTGGTTTGCAAGATGTGAAGGTACTGAAGGTAATGGACCTTATCTGAGCTGGTATATATATTTACAATATTGTTAACTTACAAAAACATTTATAGTCTATGACAGAATTAAAATATTATAGATTATGAAAATTAAGAACTTTGTATGCAGGTAAATGAACTAAGTACATGATTTATTTATTAGCTAATTAAGGAAGATGGTTACAGACCAAGAGGACATGTGGGGAAGAAATTTAACAGAATGATGCATTTTGGTAGGACAAACAAATTTTGCAATTTTAAGAGGCTGAAAGAAGAGGTGTGAGAATACATAAATCTTTTCAGGATACAAGAAAAATAGTTTTAAAATTAAAAAGTATATGGGATCTTAATGTTTGAAATGAAGAAAAAGAGTTTAAAAGCAAGAAAATTACAGCTTAGGTCTCAACTGGAGTAGTGTGGTCTGGGTTAGGAAGAACATCAAGGCCTGAGTGGAGATAGGGAAGAAATTGTGTTAATCAATGAATTGAAGACGTCAGTCATGTTAAAAGAATTGAGAATCTGGAGCTGTTCTTTGAGTAAAGATCAGAAAGAATTTTGATCTTGATGTGGAAAAATCATGAATAGATTTAATGGCCTAAGTAAAGGAGAAACTGTTTTCAGTAACAGATACATTAGTAATCAGGGGCATAGAATTAAGGTAATAAAAACTGAAGTGATGTGTGGAAACACTTTTTACTGAGCAGTGGTAATGGAAACAGATGCAATCATATTTTTCAAAATAGAAGTGGATAAATATTGGAATGAAATAAATAATGGAGTGCAAAGAAAGAAATTGGTAATAGGATAATTGGATATCTCTCTCAAAGAGCAGCTCGGGAGTAATTTACTGAATGGTATCAAAATGTGCTATATTTGTAATGCTGAAATGTCAAATTTTTTGCTAAACATTTTGCACATTGGTGTAATCTGATTTTGAGTTGTGTGAAAGAGGAGATGAAGGAATAGAGAGCATCATTATTTCCAGAATGTTTCTGAGGTCAGTGGGGGAAGCACAAGAATGAATTTTCCAAATATTTTTCTGAGACTTCAGAGATTGAATTTTAATGGTATTTACAGCAAAAGTAAATAACACCATGGAGATACTGATTCTAATTCACTTTTGTTTTTAAAAACAAAAGCCACCAGTCACTTTTTAGATATCAGAAGACATTTAATATTATCAGCCCTTAAATGACTTTTAAAGTCAAAGTGCACTGGCACAGATCTGAAAGAGTTTCCTTATTTGAATGCTGTAAATTTTAATACCTGAGTTTGATCCTCTTCAATTGATAAACTAAGAATTAATATTTGGTACTTTTTAAATAATAGCAGCCAATGTGTAAGAACTTTGTAATCTGGTGGCATATTCTAACAGGAAAAATGGATCACTAATAATAGTGAAGTGCAAAGCAAATTTGATAATTTTCTGTACATTATGTCTGAAAAAGCATCCTACATTTAATTATTCCTTATTGTTTCTAAGTGGTGGTCCAGGCAGCACAAGTAGTAACTGATTTTCTTAAGCCTGTGTCAAATGGTCAGCACAATTAGATGCTAAATGTTTTCTCCCTGTTAGTTTCTGCTGGAGTTTAAAAAAAGGATATAGTTTTACTTGTGAAATAATAGCATGAATATTTAATCCTTTATAGAGATTACTAAAGTGTGTTTTTAATGTCACGTGTACAATAAGATTTGAATACAAATAAAATATCTCAGCTGATTGAAAAAAGTGGTATTGTAGTGCATTTCCCATTCCTAGTCTCTCTTTTCACCCCTTTCCCCTAGCATTATTGACAAATCCAGTGAGCTATTTTTATGAAGGTGTCTAAAAGTACTCACATGTCCTGTAAATCTGCAAGGACGGTGCAAACTTTCCCACTTCTTGAAGATAGGGGCAAAACTGAGAGTCTTGGGACATTGTTGCTGTCAAATTTCCTGTGTGGGAACAACACTTTTAGATTTAAAATTGTGTGTATTAAAGAATGGTGAGACTGGGAGAACCAGGCATTATAGACAAGTGAGTGAGCATCTATTATCAGAAAACAAATTGGGATCTGAACACCAAGAAAATTTTCAGCTGATCAGAGATTGATAAACATTTTTTGAGAAAGTATATCAATGGATGTTACTACAGTAAAATCCCTGGCATCCCGCACCTATGGGGATTGGTAGATGCTGGGTAAGTGTGCTTTCCAGTTGCTTGAGACAATGCCTAACTAAAACCTATCTACTGCCTCATGGTCCACTGATTTTTGCTCACCAGACGTCTAATACGCAGATACAGAGATGAGTCTTGAATTTTCTGAGCCAGCTATTTGAAAAAGAACACTGTGCCTCAATATTCATCTTCTTGTGGAACATCTTTTTCTTTCAACATGGGTCCTGGTATGCAACCACCTTCAAACCATTCAAAAAGAGCCTGTTCGAGTCAGTCCTTCTTGGAGGTATGAAGAATGTGACGTCGCTTGAGTTTTATCTGTTGTAAGGGTTCGTGTGGATCCCACAGGTTAAAAACCAGACCAAGATCAAGGTACAAGACACAAGTTTATTTTGGGGATGCAGATGGAGCAACAGGGTCAAAATGTTAAATGAACCTACACACACACACACACACACACACACACACACACACACACACACACACACACACACACACACACACACACACACACAATACGTAAGGGGTGAATATAACTTCGGATAACAAGGGAGAAACCGACAGAAACTGGGGAAATAAATACATATACAATCAACAGTCAGAATCAAGGTGATACTATGTACCTCCATCCCTTGAATGGTACGGACACAGCTCTAGCTACCTAACCTCGGGACTCACCCCAACCCACTGTGAAAGGTGATACGTGCCATGAGGGGTCAAAAAGAGACAGGATAAAGTGGGTATTGGGGGGGGGGGGCGGCAATCACTCGGGGCTCCATTGGCTGCTGTGGCCAATGGCTCGAAGCCAAGTGCAGGGGCTCAGCAGAGTCAGTCTAGGTGATTCACCTGGGTCAATTGGGTGAAGATCAGGCTGAGTCCCGCCAGGCTGCCTGGACTCCAGCACTTGGTAATTTAGATGGGCCAATTGCAAGGGTCACCTTGATGACAGAGTGAGTATGACCTTGATTGGCATGCAATGTGTGTTCTGAATAGAAGTGCAGCAGCACCACCATGTGGTGACTGTTGCCTCTCCATTTCACGGATTTCATATAAAGCTGCCTAATTTTCTGAGATTGGTCCTTCATAGATGGTAGATGGGCCACCGTTAAATTCCTCCATAAGCACTGTGTGACTTTTACCTCTTTCTAATCTCTTGCATATCTCCACCTTTTGCTTAAAGGTAAGTACTACACATTTACGCCTGGCTGGCTGGATTTCTTTCGGCATGGTATTGGTTAGGAGGAAAATGTGTCCAAAATAATGTCCTGCCAAACTAAGACTATTTGTTTATGTTGGTCACAAGCGGGTGTCGACTGGTGTGTGGGTGATGGAATGGTGAATGAACAGCGAGGTGCACTTGCGTACTTTTTACCTATTGATTAATTTTTATTTTTAATTTATTTTCCATAATTTTTTATGCCAGTTGCTTGAGGTTGCTGGTTGCTTGAATATCAGATAAAAGGGGCTTCACTATATATAGACTTCCAAACACATTGAACACTCTTAAATTATGTAAAATTGAAAAACATTTGATCGAGCCAGAAATTTGTTGAGTGACAGAAAGGACAGTGGAGATATTGACTAAATACTTAATAGGAAGTGTTTAACCCTGGCAAGTGAGGATTTCTTGTACAGTGCTCACCATTTGACTCAACGATAGATGTAATGAATCCAAGTTGTTGATACATGGTGCCCTTCTTTCAGGGCACCAATATATTCGTGACACAAAAATGGAATGTATATTAAAGTACTCATGTTTAGTACTTTGTTGCATATCTCTTACAGGCAATGACTGCTTGAAGTCTGTGATTCATAGACATCACCAGGTGCTGAGTATCTTCTATGGTGATGCTCTGCCAGGCCTCTACTACAGTCAGCTCCTGCTTGTTTTGGGGGCTTATCCCCTTTATCCTTTCTCTTCAACATGTAGAAGACCTGCTCAATTGGATTTAGAAGAGGTGACTGACTTGGCCATTCAAGAATTTTCCAGTTTTTAAAATTTGGAAAAACTCCTTTGTTGCTTTAGCAACATTGTCTTGCCATAGGATGAAGCGCCGTGCAGTTTAGAGGCATTTGCTTGAACAGGTAAGAAGTTTCTATATACCTCAGAATTGTTAGGTCTCAAACCAGCAATGACAGAAGACGCAATGCAAAAGGGTTAAATTTTAACTATATTTATTAATAACTATTAATAATATGCTGTCTTACTCAAATTAACCCCACTATAATCCTCTATAGTAAATATATGGAAATTTATAAAGAGTGTTAATAGAAAAAAAACACAGACCTTTACAGTCTGTGCCCAATATTCAAAAGATGAAAAATCCTTAAAAGCCCAGGTCAGTCTGGTCAAGTCAGTCAGTCCAAAAAATTCAATCTTAAAGTCCAATGTTCAAGTTCAGTTGTTTAACTGATAACAAAAGGAAGTCGTATTGAACATTGCAGTAAACTTACGAATCCTTTGGCAGGTTTCTTCAAATGGACTTCCCTTGGTTCTTGAAGGTTGATTTTTTTTAACCACCTCACTCATGAGGCATGTGCATTTCAGACAGCTCTCCACAATTTTTTAACAAGGAAGCATAGTGACCTTTTTTTAGTCTCACTTGAATTCAGTCAGCCAGGACTGTTGTCAACACAGAGCATGTGTGTATCCTTCTGGCTGCTCCACTGAAGTCTGCTTCAGCAGTGGGATTCACCCTACCTCCTTGAAAGTTCTAGCAATTAATACATTCCTCTTTCTCTTATCTGCACAGCTCAACTTTGGAAAGCCAGCACTTTGTTACAGTTCTCAGTAGAAATCTATCCTTTAAAGTCTAAAAGGTCAGTCCATAACTGAATTCATTTTGCTACTGCCATCAACAATTACATCATCAATGAAGCTAAATTAGGGATAAAATTGGGCCCCTTGAGGATCTATGTGAGGTCAGAAGAGATGGGGGAAATTTAAAATTTTTTTTTTCTTTTGTATTCACTAAGGAAATGAATATTGAGCCAGGTGAAGTAAGGAAATCTAGTAGTGAAGTTATGGATAATATACAGATTAATGAGGAAGTAGTATTGGCTATTTTAAAGAGAATAAAGGTGGATAAATCTCTGGATCCTTACAAGATATTCTCTTGGACTCAGAGAATTTAGTGTATGAATAGTGGGGGGTCTGACAGAAATATTTAAAATATCACTGGCCATTGGGGAGGTGCTGGAGGATTGGAGAGTAGCTCATGTTGTTCCGCTGTTTAAAAAAGGCTCCAAAAGTAAACCTGGTTATTATAGGCCTGTATGTCTGACGTCGGTGGTGGATATGTTGTTAGAGATTGTATATACAATTATTTGGAAAGACAGGAATTGATTAGGAAAAGTCAGCACGGATCCGTACGTGATAGATCATGTTTAACAAATCTTATAAGAGTCTTTTGAGGAGGTTACTAAGAAGTTTGATAAGAGGAAGGCTGTGGATGTTGTCTATATGGACTTTAGTAAGGCCTTTGACAAGGTTCAAGTATTGGGTATTAATGTTGAAGTAGTGAAATAGGTTCAACAATGGGAGATGCCAGAGAGTAGTGATGGAAAATTGTTTGTCAAATTGGAGGCAGATGACTAGTAGAGTGCCTCAGGGATCAGTACTGGGTCTATTATTGTTTGTCCTATATTAATTATCTGGATGATAGGGTGGTAAATTGGATTAGTAAGTATTCAGAAGATACAAAGATTGGTGGTGTTATGGACAGTGAAGGTTATCAAAGCTTGCAGTGTGATATAGGATTGTTAGAAGAGTGGGCTGAAAGATGGCAGATGGAGTTTAATACTGATAAATGTGAGGTAGGACTAATCAGCAAAAGTCATACATGTTAAACGGTAGACAGTTGAGGAGTGCAGTAGAACAAAGGGATTTAGGAATTTTGGTACATAATTTCCTGAAAGTTGTCACATGTAGGTGGTGAAGAAAGCATTTGGTATGTGCCCTTCATAAATCAGAGTAGTAGGATGTCATGTTGAAGTTGTATAAAGCATTGGTGATGCCAAATTTGGGATATTGTGTGTTCACTGAATTATAGGAAGGATATAAACAGAATAGAGAGAGTGCAGAGGAGATTAACAAGAATGTTGCCTGAGTTTCAGGGTTTGAATTACAGGGAAAGGTTGAGCAGGCTGGACTTTATTCCCTGGAGTGCAAAAGATTGAGGAGAGAGGTATTTAAAATTATGAGAGGGAATGATAGAGTCAGGCTTTTTCCATTGAGAGAGGGAGATTAAAACAAGACGACATGGATTGAGATTGAAGGGGGAAAAGTTTAGGGGAAACATGAAGGATATTTCTTCACTCAGAGGGTGCTGGGAGTTTGGCATGAACTTCTGGCCGAAGTGGTAGATGCGGGTTCGATTTTAATATTTAAGGAAAAGTTGGATAGGTATATGGATGAGAGGTGTGGAGGGTTATGGGCCGGGTCTGGGTCAAGGTAGAGGTGTTTGGCATAGTCTAGAAGCCTATTTTTGTGCTGTAATTGTTATATGGTTTATACAAGTGCACCAGTACCTGTGGCAGCATAACTCCACCATGATAATTACATGGAGGGGAGAGGATTGGAGGGGTATGGTCAGTGGGACGAGGAGGGTGGGGATTTGTTCTGGCATGGACTAGTAGAGCCAAACTGGCCTGTTCTGTGCTGTATATGGTGATATGTTTTGGATCTTGGGCAGTTCGTTTAAGCCTCCACATTTTGCTCTTGACACCACTCTGATAAAGGTTAATCTTGGTTTCATCTGGCCAATGTGTTTCTGTGGCTAACTAAAGGCTTTCATCTTGTAGTGAAGTTTCTGTACATGAAATCTTCTGCCACACCTGCCTCCTGAAGAATGTTTCTGATCTGTCGGGCATACATTTGGGGGATTTTTCTTCATTATGATGAGAATTCTTCTGTCATCAGCAGTGGGGGTCTTCTTTGGTCGATCAGTCCCTTTGTGATTACTGACCTCACCAGTATGCTCTTCTTAATGATGTTCCAAACAGTTGATTTTGATAATCGTAAGGTTTATTCTTGTTCTTCAGCCTCATAATGGCTTCTTTGACTTTCATTGTTACAACTCTGGTCCTCATTTTGAAAAATAGTAGCTACAGAATCCAGATGTGATCAAAAGCTTCGAAGCAAGCTTAGCTCTCTTATAACCAAGTAATCACAAACACCTGTGAATGGGGGAACCATGTATAAAAAGCGCTGTGATTTCTACAGAGTCAAACTAAAATGTATACAAATACCTTTTAGTAACATCTGAAATGCGCACTTTAATTACATGTGAATTGTTTGATTATAAATTTAAAATTGTGGAGCATGGTGGAAAATAAAGGAAAACAAGTGTTAGAGGATGGTTGAGGCTTTTTGTTGGTTATCAAACTACAGGACTGTTAGTTTAGGAGATAAGAAAAACAATCTAAATAAAGCAACAGACATGGAGTAGGTAGTCTTTATTTTTTTGGACAAAGAATGATCCTTTCATGTTTTTGCAGTACAGCTTTCTTAGAACAGTCCAGGAACCACAATCTTTGCTTTGCAGGATTGAACCATAAACACATGTTACAATCCACCATATTATCATATGTATGTACACCGGGGAAAATATGTACAGCCTGTAGGACAAACACTAAATATTGATCAGTATATACGCTTTATACAGTGTACAACCATTAGGGGAACCTGCTGCAACATGTGGATTTTGAATTCTTCAATACAGGGACCCTCTGGTTTGTGCCAAACATCAATGATCAGCACTCATCTTTTTCTTAGATCATGAAAAATAATTCCTTTTTTTTAAGGAAAATTCCTGATGTATAATCCTCTTGCCGTTTGAACTCAAGCTTTTTAAAATGACCTTAATTGCACATTGACCATGCAAAACTAATGAAAAACACATGCTATTCAATAAGAATTTAATTAACTCTGAAGAGTTTAATTATGAATCTTAATGGGGAAAATTCTTCAGTTCATTAAACTAGAATGATGCTTGTATGAAATCAGGTAACTCAAGCAACCATGTTTGCATGTGGTTTTGTAATGTATGTACACATTGTTTGCAAACAAGCAGCAGCAACTCTATATATTAAAAACAAACAACCTATACTTACACCGATAAAACTTATCCTCCAGTTCCAATAAGTGCACAATAGTAAATACAATCACCAGCATTGTCTAACCTCTATACCGTACTTTCACCCACCATAATGCATTTTTGAATTAAAATTCTGAAATAATGTCATGATACTCAATAATGTTGAAGTTTACAAGTCTGATTTTTGACTTCATCCAGTGTTTGATCTCTGTGGCAAATTTGTTACACATCCTCATTTTTATATTTGGGTGAAAATTTTATTCTCTTAAAGTTGTGAGGCTCAATTTTTCCAGTTATGACCAGGATGTTTCTTTGCTATAAATTGCACAAATTTAAATAGCTTGAGTCTATTAATCAATGCTATCATTGAGCTCGAATGTTTCTGGTGTCCCGTCCCCCCACATAAACACACTTGTATTCATACAATACTAACTCAATGTAGTTGTTTTTAAAGAGAATTTTTTTAACTGTTGCAAAAGCATGATTAAATGTTACTTGCAATCTCTCCATGGAAATCTACAACTTTAATATTGCATTTTAATGAGTCCGTAAAACTACTAGGAGAATAACATTAACATCTTTCAGTAAACATGTTTTGACCCAAAACTTGAGATTTATACATACAAGTTCAGTCTTTTGTCATTTTGTTCTTTATGGTTGCACAAAAGATTAAATTTACTTGTGTTTTCAAATGTTGTGAATTATTATTGTAGAATGAGATTCCAACATCATTGTTTAGTCTTGATTTTGAGAGGAAAGTGAAATTCTCTTCAGTAGTTTGTAATGTTGCCTACTGGAATCAAGTTGGGGCCATTTGTTTTAATCTTCCCAGGCAGTGAATGTTGACCCAGGCTTCTTGCTTCAGCTTCAGAATATAATGGATTCATGATGTTCCAGCCTCTGGGATGGGTGTAACCACGTTTTGATTTTTCTTCTGAAAAGTTAATCAGGTAGGAAAAGAATAATTTACCTTTGACATGGAAAGTGGAGTAGAACATGAAAACGGAAATATGGATAAATCAAGTTCTAGAAATTGAGCTGAAGCCATGAGCAACTTCCTAAACTCAGTAGTTCCCTATTCTCAAACAGGGTCTCTAAATTTCACAAAACTTAGTTAAATAGTTTGAAATAAATTGATTGCTACAGTTTTTAATC
The DNA here is from genome assembly GCF_036971445.1 of Narcine bancroftii. Classification (NCBI taxonomy): domain Eukaryota; kingdom Metazoa; phylum Chordata; class Chondrichthyes; order Torpediniformes; family Narcinidae; genus Narcine; species Narcine bancroftii. The sequence continues at coordinate 89,351,594 of NC_091473.1, read as the reverse complement.
TGGGGAGATTTAAACAAATCAGGTATGAAAGGAGAAAATTTTATAATTGCTAATTGTTATGCTTTGGAGCACAATAACTAAAAGGCTGGTGGAAGCAGATTCCTTTCATCTGTCTTAATGTGTATTAGTGTTAAATTTTATTTGAAAATGCTCCTGTAGAAAGCCTTGGGATATTTTGTTGCATTAAAAAGTAACTGGCTAGGATTCCATAAGGCAATTTTAGATTTAAGTAATTAGCTTTTTTTAAAAGAAAACCTCTGAGCTTGGGGAACAAGTGTCACTGTTGTTTGATATATTTCGGGCAGTGATGCAACCAGTACAACATTTTTTAACCTTTACACCAAATCTATTATCAAATCTTGGATCAGTTGTTATATCCAGTAATGACATAAGTAGCAAATTGCTATTTCACCATTTCTAGAAAAAAAAGTGGTAGAAATATTAACCATGAGCATAAAGTAACATAACATAATGATTCTAAATAGGAGCAAGCCTCTTAGATACTTCAGGCTGCTCTACCTTTGAACAAGGACAATACATGCCTGTCAACCCAATGGTAATCTTTCACCCCTTTGTGTGTCAAACGTCTATCTCCCACTACATTAAAAATATTTGAAGACTCTGTTTCCATCATCCTTTTGAGGATATTTGATTCTCTAAGTGTAAATTGGTCATGCATTTCATCATCAGTGGAAGACTGTATTAAAAAGAAAAATATTAAATAATTGAGAGATTAATTCACAGCTTGGCAAGAATCTTATGTTTGAATGAGGCATGCAACAGATATGATATTCAAATGCCTTGGTAAGTGGGATTTTCAAAATGCATTCAAGAGGGCGTATGGAACTAGTACATAGATAATCCTCTTGGAGATGGGGTAGCACTGGACTTGATCTTGGGGAATATAGCTGGACAAGTAGCAGAAGTGTCAGTATTAGAGCATTTTTGAGATGGTGACTATAAATCTGTTTCAAGGTCGTTCTGAAAAGGGCCTAGAGCAAGCTCATTTTTTATATCACATGGACCTGGCAAAAGTAAACGAGGTGTAGTTGCTTACAGGTCTGATTTTTAAAACCAAAAAATATTCAAGGGAAATGTGTTCCCATGTTTGAAAATGCCAAGGACAGGAAAAAAAAATAGGAACCTCTGACAATAGATATTGATTGGAAAAAATGAAATTGGGAGAGACCCAATAAGAGTCAAAGTGTGGAGGTGGGAGAGGGGAGTCCTTAATAAAATGTCTTAAATTTGGGAAAATCTAATCCATCAATTGCATTTTTTAAAACACTTGCTTTGCCGTCCTTTTTTTTTAAAAAGTATATCAAGGACTAGAGCATTACTAGGGAACATATAGGAACCAACAAAGGAATTAAGCATGGAGCTAGTGGTTATTGGTGAGGATTTCAATCAATACCATTGATATTAATGCAGGAAAGCAAATTTGGTACCTTTATTTAAGGAAGGATAAGATGGGTAATTGCAGGCCTGTAAGTTTAATATCAGTAGTAGGGAAGTTCTTGGGAAAATATCAAAGGGCAAGGTGATTGATACTTGGAAAGTCAGGGATTAATCAAAGCATAGCTTTGTTTGTGGGACATCTGGCATGACTGAAGTTTTGAAGAGGTGACACAATTTAATGATGAGGACAATACATTTTGATATTGTCTACATGGACTTCATTTGGCAAGATCCCATGGTCTAAAGGGTTAGATGCTATGTTGGCAAATTAGATCCAAAATTGGTTTGGTAATAGAAGGTGGAAGATTTTAACGCTTAGAACCCTGTGGTGTCCTGCAGAGATTTGTAACATACGTTAATAAGAGGAATGTAGGAGCTATGATTATTAATTAAAAAGTGAAAATCAGCAATGTAGTGATGAGGAAGATCATATTGATCTGCAGGTAAATTAGACCGAGAAATCTCTGATGGAATTCAATTTTGATAAGTATGAGGTACTTTGGGAGGACTAACAAGAATAGGATGGACATAAGGCATGGTATACAGGGATTTTGGAAGGCGATAACACAAAGAAAAAAGTGGGATATGGCAGTCCCGAGGATTCCATTCCTGACAACTGGTCATAGGTCAATTTCTCCACAGGACATGAACGTCACTATTCTGTAGCTACTCCTATTGTACCACTCTATATTTACTATAATTAATTTCACTGAATAATCATCCTAACACTACCCATAGTTAAAATGATGGAAATGTATACTGTAACCAGTCATTACTGAATACCATGAAACATTATTCACACTTTAAAAATGCTTTAAAATGTATGGTAGAATTTTCATAAAGTCAGATTTTCTATCATTGGGTTATTTGCAACCTGGGGAGACCTGTGTTAATTATTATAGTATAACTTTATGAAGCATTGAGTAGGCTACAACTGCAGTCTCATGTGCAGGCCTAATTGCCACACTAAGGATGTTATTTACATAAGGATGAAATTTACAGACAGACCAGAAAAATGGCAGCGCTGCTGTAGATAGTGTAATGGCAGCACTGCCTCATAGGGTTGGTGGCTCCACACAGGCTTTAAATAGCATTTTAAAGGAGACACTGGTGTTTTTAATTAAAATCCTGCAAATGCAGAATCTATGACCAAGTTGGCAGCACCTATGCTTGGCAGCAGCCGCCAGGGGAGCAGCAGACTAGCACAGGGCCCCAGATTGGGGAGACCACCCATCACCCTGACCCATTGAGAATGAGAAGCAGAAGAGATGACCTGACAGCAGTAGTTCTCGATTTTTTTTTTTTCTTTCCACTCACATACCACTTTAAGTATTCCCAATGATGAAGGTACTCTGATTAATAATAGATTGCTTAAGGTGGTATGTGGATGGAAAGAAAAAGTTTGAAAACCATTGTTTTAATTGACTTGTTATGTGCATTGTTTCCTAACTCCAAAGGAGATGGACCAATGACAGTTTTTCTCAAGCAAAATATTTCAGTAACAATTAAAACTCACATCCCACCTTAAGCAATCCCTTACTAATCACAAAGCACCGATGGCATAGGGATTATTTAAAGTGGCATGAGAATGGAAAGAAAAAGGTTGAGAACCACTGCCCTACAGTAATGCTATCCAAACCAGCGAGGGGCTTAGCAACTGAAGTACTCTACAGGATGGGACCAGCAAGTGGGTCCACGGCTAAAGGACCCACATAAGCAGTGAGCGACTTGCAGGTACTGAGGGGAAGAAGGACCCCTGAAGGGCCTCTGGTGCTGAAGGCTTCCTCGTTGTATCAGAGCTTTGGATCGAACAGGGGTCTGTGCAGCTGCCAAGGCAACTCCAGATACTTTGTGTTGCTGAAGTGACTCTCTTTTGCTACTCTTTCTCACTTGTTGTAAGGGGTGCCTGGCCATACTAATGATGACTCTTTGCCTTACAGCAGGCAGAAATAAATTTTGTGTAATATTGCATTTTCTGTATTATATGATAATAAAAGAATTTTGAAGTAAGACATTAGGAAATTTAGAGGAGAACAGAGGATTTTTCAGTGCAGTCAGGAAGGCATAAGCAGGTACTGAACATTGAGGAAGAATCTGGATGAATCTTGAATGCCAAGACAGATTATTAAAAAGGTAAAAATGTAAAGCTTCCATTATTGTCACATAATATTACATTTAGAATGTAACATACATGAAATTCTATAGCTTTTGTCTACCATAAGGCAGAGTCATCACTTTGTCCAGTGCCCCTCACGGAAACCAGCAGCACCTTATTGATCTAATGCTGATAAATTTAATTTGTATAGATGTGTATGATATTGGCAATTGACAGGCGAGGTTGATAGGAGGTTTCTAATATGTTCATGACATTTAAAAACAACTGAACAAGTTGCTACTATTTCTTAAACTGGTGTTCAGCAGCCACTATCCTACAGATCCTTGTTTTGCAGCTAAAGCCCAATATATTGCAGTGTTTATGCTTAAAACGGTAATGTTGGGATTCTGATCCATAATTCAATTATCTGTTAATAACTTCTAGATATTACATTATCCATTAAAAAAAATGTTCAGATGTCGATGAGCAGCATGAAAACTGTTAAATGTAAAGGACACACTTGCAGGCAATGGTTGTCTCGCATGCACCAATGTTAATAGTCACCAAAGAGACAGAAGCTAGCTGATGTCTTGTAGCACATGCTTATAATAATAACACATTATTACCAACCTGCGTTGTCATTCAGGAAGGTTTTACCACCAGAAATTGTGTAATCATTCATCTGAATGGGCTCACAAAAGAGACAAAGATACACAGGGAAGAAACAATCAGAAAGGAGAAACAATGGCTTTATATGATCATCATCTCCAGCCTGACTGAACAGGGCCATTCCTCTCAATTTTCTTCCCTTCTGAGTGAGATGCTGTTCTTGATTTATGCTGAATAATATTCTGAGTTGGCAATTTTTACAGAGAAAATTTTACACCCAGTTGTAGAGGGACTAATGCAAGATGTTCCCAATATTGTCATGTGCATGGTTAACATATCAGTGGTTATCAATGGCCAATTTGACTGAGCTCTTTGTGGTTCAGGAACATGAGGAAATGTAGCCCTTCACCCATCAAATCAGTAGAATTTTCCAACTGAATGATTTAGAGCTTTGAACAATAGACATCTGAGCTACATGTATTAGCATTTATTTCTCTTATGGCCAAGTGGGCAGTGTTACTCAGATCTAGGGACAGAACCCCACCTAATCATGTTCAAACTTAGAGAAGATGAGCTGTTCAATTTCCGATGTGAATGTAAATTTTCAAACACTTTTTGAATTACTTTTGTTATGAAGGTAGAAATGTTGACTAATGAGGTAATTTATCTCTCTGATAAGAATTCTGTCTTTTTTGGCCAGCTTCTTTCTTGGTAGTGAGTTTAGATTTTCCTTTTTTATAATAAAATATCAATACAATATAATCTGTTAGATTAAAATGTGGGGTACCTTGGATGAAGTAATGATTTAAGTGTAATGTATGGTATATTTTTGAATTTTAACATATATCCTTATGTACTCTGTATTTTTGGATGTGAAAATATTGACAAAGAAAAAAATTAGATGGGGGGGGGGTCCCCTATTTAAAAACTGGATTATTAGCTGTTAATACTTTATTTTCTATTGATAAGAAAATAAAAAAAATCTGAGCAAAGACCTGATACAGTCACAGAATCAAATAATTTCTTTTTCCTGCCATCAGCTGCAAATGCCCAACATACAGTTAAAGGTGAGAGGCTCAAATCTTCACTTTAAGCCATTACCTTTTGCAGTATCCTCAAACCTCCTATGCAAATAAACTGTTCTCAAAATATACAGTCTATTATGGAAGGTAACTGAAGAGCAAAAGCAACAAAAAAAATCAGAAAAAAGATGAGCCATTGTTGTTCACTATTTATCCCAAGTGGAATGTTAACAGAATGTGCAAATCTACCATGTGCCCTGTCTATGAGGGGATGTAGTAAGCAAGTGATTGATCCTGAATGTAATTAAGAACTATTGGATGCAGATTTGTGGATACAAGCTCACACAGCATTTCCATTAAGTAGCAGCCTTGCCACTTGAAGATAGTTGTAAATGGTGGCTTTTTGCACATGAAACTCTAGCCAGATTGGATAAGAATGGTGGCAGGTTTCCTCTTTTTAATCAAGGACATTAGTAAACCAGATGAGCTTTTATGATAATCCAATGGTTATGGTAATACAAAGATGACAAGTTTTTTTTTTCATTCCAAATGCATAACTACATTTAAATTCCATAGCTGGAATGTTGGAATTTATTCTCTGGATTATTAGTCTAAAACAGTGGTTCTCAGCCTTTTTTCCCCCACTCACATACCACCTTAAGTAATTCCTTAATAACCACAGAGCATCTATAGCATAGGATATTTTAGGTAGTATGTGAGTAGGGGAAAAAAAATTGAGAACCACTGGCTAAGACTGGGTTACTTGGTATATGTGGTGGTGACAGAATGGTTGGGTTGATGCATGGTGAAATGTACAAGAAATAAGCTTGTATTTTGCAAGCTAGTAGTTATTGAATTCACAGTTCTCAAAGCTTACCTCCAAATTATTCCTTGCTTTTTTTAGAACATCATGGGTCCTTTTAACTGAAAAAGAGAAATGTTTGCCATTGATACAGGGTGTCAGAAAGCTGCTGCATGTGATCACCTTCCAGCAGGAATCAATGGTTACAGATAAGGGGCAGAAACTGTATCTGATATATCGCTTACATATTCCAGGGGATTACTGGAAAGAGGCAAGTGTTTTACATTTTGCTTTCCCATTTTATATTGGTTAACTCAGTAAAAGGAGTCAATCAGTAATACTCAAGTCTCTAGGCCTTGGTCTAGATGGCTTAATATTACATAGAACAACACCTTTGCATGTATGCAGGGGTTGAATTAACTTTGATTGGTAAAAAAATTTCAATAAAATTCTTACTCGAAATCCTAATAGTGAAATACATTCTTATCTAACATTTGTATAATAAACCAGCAATTTTCTAGAAAACCAGACCCATGTGGTGATAGCCAATAAGGAACAGATGGTGGTGTTGCTTTCTCCAAAACAGATTTAGCTGGACCCATCAAAAACGCAGCCAAAGATTATACAGTAGAAATTTTAGGATGTGAGTGATGAAGGCAGAAGAAAAGGTAGGGTTGAGTGTTGAGAGAAATTAGACAGGGGTCACAGAACATGAAAGAGATCTTGATGAACTGATGTTAGACTAAGATTAGAGATGAGATTAGGTTTACAGGAAAGTCTGCTGTACCTGGAAGAATCATGTAGTGCTTGGTCAGGGATTATGGTCATCATGCTTATCTGTTATAAGCTCCTTTTATTAGCCAATAGCTTTACTTTACAGAAAATGCATATTACTTCTAAAAGATTTACTGGCAGACCTGCCTCCTGAGAATGGATGTCACCTGCAATTCATCCCACATTTGTTAAACCAAAATAAGTGCATTTAAGGTGTATTTAATTGTCATTTCCCATTTTACCATTTGTCAAAACCATTCATTTTGTGGAATAAAGATTATTGTCATTTTTCTCAATTACACATCAATATGGTATTTTCTAAACACAAATTCAAAGAAACTCAAATTCTGATTCATTGTCAGTTATGTCTTAGCAGACCTACTAACATGACTAAATAATCCTTTTATATAATGAGCATCGAGTATTGATTTCACATACGTTGGTTTACAATGAATTGTTCCATTCCTTCTTTCACTTGGTTAGTGGCCTTTAGGCGACTGATTGCATTCTGCAGTAGGTACTCTTGCTCTGTTATTTTGTTTCTCAATCTGGAGATCTCTTCCTTCATTAATTGCTCCTGCAAAAACCACAAGATGTTTACTCTTGGAATTCGTGTATTAAAATGTACTGCAGGATCTTTATGTCTTCCAAAGAAAATACACAGCCATGACTTAATATTTTATGAAGAGAATTACTGAGATCTCTTTATAAAATCTCTTGTTTGATTCAGTACTGCTCACTGAATTGTTCTTTGTGCTGATGTCTCTGGAAGTGGAATTAAACACCCTTTGACTAGGAAGATCTAAGCTAATGATGATAATGCATAAGCATACAATTTAGTTCTTGGAATTTATATTCCATCTAACATCTTTTTGGCTACCTGAGACAGTATTTAGCAATGTTGTATAAATCTGGAACAAAGGAAGACTACTGCAAGGTAAAAGCTAATTCAATATCCTTACCTCATGTAAAATAGGTAAGGATCTACTCATTCTAAATTTTTAATGAGACAATGAAGCTAGTCAGTCTATTGGGTCTTTGCAAGTTTTCAGAACTCAGTCCTATTTTCCCCTTTTATATTCCCAATAAATATCCTCCCTGAATCTCTTGTTATGCTCTTATAGTGATATGATCTAATGTTGACTCATTGGAGTAAGGATCTGAACATGCACACTTCTAAATCGTCTTTTAACAATCTTCTGATCAGGATTAAGGCCCGATACCATTTTGTGGTGATACAACCACTACACTCCTATCAGCCTACTCTAGGGGTAACCACTGTACCTTCAGATAGGCAATCGGGGAGGCTGGCGCCACCTGTTTGTTGTCAATCACCGACCTGTATAAAAACTTGAGCCGGCCCCTTTGGAAACAGTCATACACGTAGAGCCAGGATCGTACTGATACCTGGTGTGTACAAATTTAAGCTAATTAAAGCCTGTTGAGCAGTCTCTGGATTTTGCGTCAGAACAATTCATGCAGCAGCGCTCACAATTTTACATATTCAGTCAGTCAGTCTCATCATAAGTGGGTAGAATGATCACTCAGTAAATGGTTACATGACTATTCTTCTGACTGAAAGCTGCATCATCACATTAAATAAATCATTATAACATTGAGTAACACTGGAAGAAGGCTTGGATCTTAGGAGAAATGCAACATTCATCTCAATATCCAGATTTTTTGATGTTGGGAGTTTTTCATGTTTTGGAGATTAATGTTTGCTGGAAAGTTGTAACAGAACAGCAGTGCTTTATTCAGCATGACACTAAAATTTGAATGCTGCACTGAACTTTATAGTGGAGCATTCAAAACATTTCAAAGATAAAACAGCTATAGCAAACTAGGTGTGATCTAGAATTTTAGCAGCTTAATTTGTATAAAATGAAGAACACTAATTGAGATTTTAAAATTTACATTTGAATCAAATAACTTGTTAATTGGTGTCTCTTCTACTTAAAAGGAAAATAATATGGATTCTCAGTTGAGGAAAGGATTAAAAACCATTTGAATCTGACCACAAAATATGAGAGGAATAACTTCATTGGAGTATAATATTATCTGTTCTACTATCTAACATTTGTATTCCATGTCCGAATGCCTCACCTTTTGATTATTTCGTATATCAGCATCTGGATTTGGCTGAGCAGTTATCCAGAACATTTTTAGTAATGAGCAAGTTTCATCCAAGATCTGTCGCAGAGTATTGGTACCTGAGAAAAGCTGCTTGACCATCTGATGATCCAAATCCTACATGGGTAAATTCACAAATAAAATTTTGAGATAACTTCCTCTACACATGTAAATCTTTCCTAAATTATAGCCAGACCATATATTTGGAATCCTTCCTTATAAAGTTACAAGGAACATTAATAATTAATTGAATGAGACTTGAGTAATACAAATTGTAATGCACAAATTTAATGTTCCTCTCTTGCATTATTCTCCAGAAAGGATCAAATCTCATTTGTTTATATTTATAGAATTATCAAATTTATGTCCAGCTTTACTCTGAAGAATTTGTGGCATAGCAAATTTCTTTTGACTAGTTTGTGAATATAGAACTTTTATGTAACAGGTCACGATTAGGTGACTTTTTTTAATTGATATGAACATGTTCCTAAATTAAATAATAATTCAGTTTTCAATTAAAAATTTCTATTTAAATAATTTCAATGCTCAGTTGTACTGATGTAACGCAAGCCCACAGTATTGGATAATAATATGCTAAGCAATTTCTTGTTTTCCCAGTCACCTTGGATCTATCAATTTCCAGAAAAGCAGCATTGACACAGGATTGGACAATTGACTCCATCCTATGAACCAACAATCTGCCCTCCATAATCTGCTGCTGCAGGGCATTGTAGTCATCAATATGTCCAATCGCATGAGATCCATTTTTCTTGGTGAAGCAACCATCAGAAAGCTCATCATCTGTTAGGGAACAGGATATCTGGCTCATTGAATCATTGAGAATACCATCTAAAATAAAAGAATATAAAAGGCAGATAAAATTTAATTCAAACACCAAGGAATAATAACTGCAATTTGTATTATTTGAAAAATCAAGCAAGAGAAATTTCAGTTCAATTTTAACTAATTTATTAGAAGATCCTAAGTGATACGTCTTCCTTGGCCACAGAGGAGATGCCGAAGGATTGGAGAATCCTGGGAATTATAGACCAATGAGTGGTGGTAGATCAATGGTGCACAATGCTGGGGAAAACTCAAGTCAAACAGTGTACTTTATGTAGCAAATTTAAAAATGCATAACGAACATTTCAGGCTTGAGCCTTTCATCAAGGTATTAATTGGATTCTAAAGGACTAGATTTATGAACATGTTTTCTTTGGGGGGGGGGGGAGAAAAGTCTGGGATCTTGGAAGAAAACAAAATACCCACCTCCCATAGAGTCTGGTGGACTTTGGTTTTGGGGTTTGTTTTTGGAGCCAGTTTCTGTCAACAACTTGTCACAGAAAACAAAATGCAGCAGCATCTTTTTATAGCATGTCCTGAGGCCTTTCCCACCTTGTCACAGTACAGGCAACCAGCTTGTATCCTTGTGGAAACTTTTGGTCATTGGTGCAAGAATTGATTGGTCACACAAATTAAAGAGCTAAACAGCTTAATGCCAGACTGAACATCAAGGTTAGGGTTTGTCCTGCTGACAGATTTATGTCACCATGCAACAATGTAATCTCTGAAAGTTGGTGCCATCTACCTATCTGAGGAGAGGAATAAGAAAATGTGCAGATGCTGTGTAAAAACACAGGAATGCTGGAGGAACTTAGAAGGTCTTGCAGCGTCCATTTGAGGTAAAGATATATTACTGATGTTTTGGGCTTGAGCCCTTCTTCATGGTATGAGAAAAAGCAGGGTGGCTTTCCCTCTACCATCATTAACTGCCTTCACCAACATATCCTCCATTATCCACACATCTTCCCTAGCCCCTTCTACCCCCACCCGTGCAACAAAGATAGGATTCTCCTTGTCCTCAACAGCCTCCTCATCCCACATATTACTGCCATTTTACCTACATTGTGATCTCACCATCAGACATGTTTTCCCTGCTCCTCCCTTCCACACCCTCTGTGATTCCCTTGTCCACTCCTCCCTTCCCACCAATCACCTCCTTGGCACCTACCCCTGAGACTGCAGGAGGTGTTCCAGTTGTGCACACACCTCCTCCTTCACCATCATTTAAGGCTCTAAAAAGTCCTTTCAAGTGAAGCAACACCTCACTTTTAAATCGGCAGGGGACACCTACTTGCATCCAGTTACTCCCGTTGTGGTCTCCTCTACATTGGAGCCTGGAAGATAGTTTTGTTGACCATCTTGGCTCTGTCCACTGCAATAGCAGGGATATCCCAGTGGCCACCCATTTCAATTCCCTGCCCCATTCCCCTGCCGACATGTATGTTCCTGGTCTCGTGCTCTGCAAATTGGAAGAACACCACCTCATATTCTATCTGGGCTCCCTCCAACTGGATGGCATTAACATCAGCCTCTCTGGTTCGGTTAGCTCCCCCACCCCATCTTTACCTATGTCTCCTTTCCTGCAGCTCTGTGTATCTCTCTTCCCTTTTACTTCTGTCTTCTTTACACTGGCTCTGCATTCGCATAGCCAAATCGCACCCCACCTGCCTCTTCCCCATCCCCTCCATCAATTCTCACCTTTCCTTTCTTGTAGTCTCTTCTCCTTATCAAATTAGCACTGTTGACCTGAACTCCCATCATTTATTTTATTCCGGTATCTACCTGCTTTTACTCATACTGCGAAGAAGGGCTCAGACCCGAAATGTCAATAATACATCTTTACCTCCTATTGAAGTTGCGTGATCTATGGAGTTCCTCCAGCATTTTTGTGTTTTTACAACCTGAGGAGAAATCCTATGCTCAATGCAAATTTATAGCCCAACACCCAGTCTCCACTCTCCTAACTTAGTTGAATCCATAAGGCCCAAGCTGCGAGTGTGGACAGTCCCAGAATCAAATGACAAGGCCCTGTGTGGCAGCAAAGCCTGAAATAATAGTTGGAATTATCTGGAAGTGACAAAATATGCACTCCCTACAATACTCCACTTGGGACTTTTTGATTATTGTTAAAGCTGTCAGAATCTAGTTTAAGTGCTTTTGAATGTCTCTAATATTCAATAACAGTACAATACCAAGATCAACAAAAGAAGCAATAAACCACATAACATTTTGAAAAAGGATAAAATGTACTTCATTATTCCCTTCCACTGCCCTACAATTTACGTTCTTGAAGGTGTTGCAGAAGAGTCAACTTTCCACAAACTGAAGAAGAATGCAATGTTGCAGAAACTCAACAAGATCCTATCCTACCACTGGACTCCAAAGGATCTGTGTTCGCAGGAAATGGGACAGGAGACCTTAAATTTAATGGAACTACTGGTAGGAAATGCCAAATTTGACTAAAACATCAGCATTAAAATTAGGCCTATTATCTTTCATCAAAACTTGAATTCATATTGCACCCTTAGAAAGGAAAACATTGCAATATGCTTTATAAAGACAATTGTATACAGATGGACACCAATACAGGGAAAGAAATATTAGCAGGGATTGATCAAAACAGATCTTTTTTTCCTGAGTAGTATGGAGAAGGAAGGAGGTTTGAAGTTTTTAAGAGCAGAATTTTATAATCGGGAGCTTAGCACATGAAGTTATCATTTCCAAATGTGATGCAGAAGAAACAGTTGGAGGCATGTCGTGTCAGAACATACATTGAAAAGGAATGGTGGTAACATCCTTATAAAATCCCCTCCACACACTCAGATGCTAACACATCCTTCCATCAGTGTGGTGACTAAAACTGCCCACATAGTTTGTTTGAGGCATAAGTACTATTTTAAACAGTTATAGCATGGCATGGCATCTTAGCTATTACATTTTAGCTTTGGCTTTAATGAGGCAAGTATCCCAAATTCCATTGTACAACCAGTCCCGCTAAATTTAGGGATTTACTCTATTCTTCTTGGTATGGTACAAGGATGCTTTCGTCCTTGCTTTATTTCACCTATTCAAATGGATTATCTAATTTTTCACCTGCTCTTCTACTCATCACCCAGCAAGTCCATTGATACCTTCTTGCTCTGAATTTTAGCATTAATGTAAAACTTGTTAACTGTGGTTTACACTCAAGTTCAAATTGTTCACACAAAAACACACGATACAAAGGGGCTAATGCTGACAATCCCACTACAAGAAGCATTTCAGTCATAAAAACATTATTAATCATTATTCCAACTGAACCAATTTTTAACCCAACATTTTCACTTTGCCTTGATCCCAGGGGATCTTTCATCGATCTTCCATGCATTTCAAATGCTTCACTAATAATCTACAATCTACATGAAAAGTACAATCCTTGTTCCCACCACAAAAAAATCCAATTTACATACAGCTTTCCCTGAATAAATCCATGCCAATTGTCCTTGATTAATCAGTGCATCTCAAAATCCTGATTTATGCAATTGCTCAAAATATTGTTCCAACAATCAGCACCAATGTTATGCAGACTGGCCTGTTGTTACTCAAGCCCCTTTTTCACTGGCACCCTGTCTCAGGAATTAACTGGGAATTTACTGGGACAGGGTCCAGTGAAAAAGGGATGCTGTCCCTTTTCACCCCAGGGATGTTATTTCACCTCAGGGATTAACCACCTCTACCCATACTCATATCCCTGGCGTTTTCTGAGAAAATCAGTGGAAAAGGGACAGCAGAAAGTCACTCATTTCCAATTGAAGGTAGAACACTCCAAACCCCAGGGATGAGTATGTTCAGTGGAAAAACAATTAGTGTCCCAGTTAAGAGTGGCTCAATGGGAATGGCACAAAGGGCTTCTTATCCTTGGACATTGTACAGCCAATTAACTGGGATGCCAGTGGAAAAGGGGGTTCAGTCTACTTCTTTATTTTTCCAACAACCTCCTGGTCCTCCAGTATTATAGATTAAGATTGATAATAGGCAACACCTGTACTATTTTTCTCCTTTATTTCTTTAGCCCCTTTCACAATTGCATCCCACTAAATCGGCCGTTCAATTTCCTGGGATTGGAATGGGGGTTTGGCTTTTCACACTTGACCACTTCTAACTGGAATACCGAATGCTTTCACACTTGCAAGGAGCCATCCCCAGGCTTAGGACTGTTCTACCATCTACCTATGACGCCATGACACATCAAGGGATGGTGGGGTGCCCTACATCCTGATCAATGTATTATGATCTTATATTTGAACAAAATTAATCGTGCCTAATTATAAAATAATTAAGCTTATGTACAGCACAGTATGAACCCTTCAGCCCCTGCTGTTGTGCTGACCTATATAAACCTTTATAAGGGACCATGGGAAAGTGTTAGCAATAAATAGCAATAGTGGACAATTTTTAAACAGTATGGGAAAGTTGGTAGTGCTATAGTGCACAATTTACACAGCATGGGAAAGTTGGTAGCAGTATTGTGTACAATTTATAAACACTGTGGGGAAAGAGCCATGGCAGACCTGCCCTCCCAGAATGCCATGCGGCAGAGAAAGGGCTGCATGCACAAGCACACATGGAGGGGGTTTCTCTGCCGCATGCCATTCTGGGAAGTCAGATCTGCTGTTGTTTTTTTCCCATGGTCTTTATAAATTTGTGCTATAGCGCTACCAACTTTTCCATGCTGTTTAAAAATTGTCTGCTATTGCTATTTATTTTCTCTCTCTTTCCTGCTGCAACTTTCCCAGGGCAAAGTTTATACCTTCACTTTAATCTTTTCTTCCTGCACTCATGCAAAAATATGGGTCATTTCAATCTCACAATGCAATTACCCAATCTACACTTGCCCGATTGCAATGCCGGGGATTGTACTAGGGATAGAGGCCGTCAATCCCCGGCGTTGAGACAATGTTATCTCATGCCGGCATTGAGACAGTTTTCCTTTCACAGTAGACACTTTAAAGGCCGATAATTCCTGGGACCACTTGCAAGTGTGAAAGTGGCTTTTGAGTCTCAGATACATTTTAACCACAATGTTTATATACTTTTAAAAACAATTGACCGGTTAACATGGCCTTTATCTCTTTGTTCATTGTTTCCAATACTTCCTTCTGTGACGTATTCCAACTCTACACTCAAGACTGTCATTTTGATCTCAAATATGTGCTTCTCTTCCATATGTTATCCTCTTTCTCTTCACAAATTTATTATGTATCTTAGTGTTTAGTTTGCCACTATTTTTTCATAAGCTTCCTTTTCCTCAACATCCATGGTGGTCAAGATTTGAAAGTTATTAATTTTCTTTTAATGGAAATATATTTAGTCTGAACCTTCATGATTTCCTGCTTTACTGCCTCCAACTCCACTGACACTTTATGTTCAAATACTGTTATAAAATTAGAAGCAGACAAGAGTTAGTCAATGGTAGAGGCAGACAAAAGATACAAAAACTGGACAAATTCGAAATGCATCAAATAAAGGGCATCAAAGAAGTTATAAACAAAGCTATAAACTTTTACCATTCTTCTGTGATGTTTCTTCCACGTTAAAATCTGCCACAGAGGAAGCTGACTTGGAGTGCATTTGGAAAGGTAAAAACAAACCAGTGTCCCGCACAGGTGGTGAAGGCACACAATCTACAAAGATTGCAAACAAAAGATAATCATGACTGAATCCAATTTTTCCAGAATAGTATTAACAATGATCTTATCAATCAAAGAAACTGAAGTGCAAGATGTAATAATGAACAAATGTTGGTAAAGGCTGAAAAACAGAAGATGAGACACCATTCAGTCCAAATGATTATAAACAGCAACATTTAGGCCTTAATATTGACTCATCATACCAGTAACACTGACTGAAACTACCTACATAATCCATCTTGTATGATAATATCTTTGAAGTTCTGGAAAAGCACAATAAATATTGAGCCAATACATTATTTGGGCAACATAATGTCTGCTCAGTTGCATGATCTTTCATGTACAAGATGTTCAAAGATCTTTTCCTTATATGTTCCATCTTACTAAATGCTGAGCAATTAATGGGATGGGAAAATGGGAAGAAAACTAAAAACCTCAATTTGTTTTTTAATCCTTTTACCTGGCTCATCTGGCTACCATTTTCAGATGGAAGGTCAGGTTTTTGATATTCCTAAATGTCTAAGTTTCTCTCTGGCCAGTGGGTGCGAGCCGAGCTGAAGGCACTCTTTGTAACGCCAACCTTAATCTCTATTAAGATCACAAATTGTGTCATTAAATGAAAACCATCTCAAACAGAAGGATGTCAACCCATGATGATCTGGTTGAAAACTCAGGAGCAGAGATTTAATTAATGAATGCAGATTATTGCAATCCAGCATTTCCCAGGAAATACTTCACTGAGGCAAGCGTTTCAATGACAGAGCCAAGAATGAGATATTGGTCAATTCCTTCAAATATCTGGGATTCCTGCATGCCTGAAGATCACACTGAGTAATACCCAGACCTTGGATGGAAAGGGAAATAGCTATCCATATTAAATTAATATATTTAATTTGGCTTGGTCTCTTATGGTCCCATTTTTCATGATCACACAATCTTTAGGCATGTTTAATGTAGTGGTTAGAACAACATGATTACAGCGCCAGTGACCCACGTTCAAATTTGGCACTGTAATTCTCCCACATTTCAAAAATGCACACGACTGGTAGGTTAACTGATCACGAGTGCATTGGGTGGCACGGGCTTGTGGGCCGGAAGGGCCTGCTACAGTGGTCTATCTCTAAATTTAAAAAAAAGTTTACAGATTACCCACTTGATGAAGGAAGTTTTCTTAATGGAAATAGATTTCTATCTCCAACTCATACATAACAGGTATTAAATGATTGTCTGTTTCTTAAATACTATTAACACTTTAAAGCAATGCAAGGGTGAGAGAAGTAATCTAAATCCAAAAACTTTAAACAGTGAGAAATCAAGATAAATTGCACTCTTTAACCTTACCATAATTAAAAAAAAAACAAATTGATTAACATTTCTCAGCATATGTGAACAAATTAGGGCCCTCAAAACACGACTAATCAAAGAACTTCAATTCTCCCCGCTTCCCAGCCCCTTCCCCGGGGAAGCCAAGCATGGGAGTACTTAGTTAACAGATGTGTTTCTTGAAATAAGCCCAGAGTTCCTCAGAATGCAATGCTTTTAAGGGCACACTATAATATTTTACATTTCTGTTTGTAGCTGTGATGAATTGTAAACACAATAGTAGAATATGAAAAATGGAAGAAAATGGAAGGCCTTTCTATCTATTCACTGGCTCACCCTGGAATAACTGCTTACTGATGCTTTGTTCACTGGCTGATGAAGTCAAATAATTAATATTGAGGCTTGCTGGACGATGCTCATCCATCTGTTCCTTCAGCTGCTTCCGTAGGCAGCCATTGGTGTGAATAGCTTGCTCCAACTGAATGCGAAGGCCTCGGATTTCCATCAGGAAGTCGTTGATGTCAAAGGCATGGTTTTCAACACTTCCACGATACACTGAGGTAACAAAGGTTACTTTTTAAAACTGAATGTAACCTTCATTTACTTGTCTACATCTTGACTTATAAATTGTTTTATTCTCTTTTAAAGATATTAAAACAGTCACAATGGTGTTAACGAAGGTTCTATACAAACTGAAACCCTTGCTTGTAAAAGAATAGCGTGAATTACATGTCAGTATCAACAATCCTCTAATGACTAGTTGTTAATTGTCATGGATGTTGGCACTTAAAATTCCAGATCAGATTTCTTCAGTCAGCTCTTACAAGCCACTGTGCAAGCAACATTCTCTCACCTCTGGAGGAATGTTGCTGCTGAACCAAAACAGCAATGATTTTAAGAATGTGGATAAGCTGTGGTAAATCCTCTTATGCCAGGAGGTCATAGAGGTAGCTAGGTGGTTCTGGCAGGAGTGCCATGAAGGTCTCCATCTAGACATGGCTGCAGTTTGGGGAAGACCTCTTATTTGTTCTGTTTCTCTCTTCGCTGGTTGAAAATGAAATTTATGTGACCTCTTTAATACAGCAGGGAGTTACAACCATCTCTGAATGATCTTGAGGTTAGTAATCTGGAAGAACCCAAACCTTGTCCATGTTTTAAACAGAAAATATATACATGGAGGCTGTTTTTTGAGAGTCCAAAAGTTTTCAGAATTTAATGAGGGCAAAGAATATAGCTGGAGTGTAGAACCTTTAAATAACATGGTTTCAGAGGAACCAAGATTAACAAAACAGGGTGGCATGGTTGGCACAGCGGTTAGCGCAACGTCTTTACAGCTCCAGCGATTTGAACCATTATTTAAATCCCGCGCTGTCTGTAAAGAGTTTGTTCATTCTTCCCGTGTCTGCATGGGTTCTTCCTGGGGGCTCTGGTTTTCTCCCACCATTCGAAACATATCAGGGGCTGTAGGTCACTAAAATGGTCTATTACCATGCTGTATTTATCATTTTTTTTTATTTTATTTGAAATTTAAATTTAAAATCCTGGGTTGTTGTGTAAGTAAATAGTAACCATTATTTTTCAGGTCAGTGATATTGAAAGTAAATAAATCAGTGGAGATATCCATCATGCAAAATCTATTGTTGATTCATTTGGGAAAGCATTGCTCGACTCAAAGATGATAGGGCAACCAAAAATCCTACTAAAAGACAGGAATCAAATTTCCTAATACCAGTAGGTGAGATTTAGAAAACGGGCACAATATTTCTTTACCTCAGTTTAGACTGATTATCAACATTTTCTCTTGGGAGTTATGAAAATCCTGGTCCATGTATTTCTAATGCTAAGGAACCTATCTCTACACAGACAATTGCTATATAAAGTGCACTGTGTGACCTGTCGAGTTTCTCCAGCATTGTGTGTTCTATTTCTTTCTTAACAATGGATTGAACCAGACCTCTTCCACCACTACCATCTCCCTGACAGAATTTGTTCTCACCCCCCCCCCCCCCAATAACTTCTCCTTTGACTTATCCCACTTTCTCCAAATAAAAGTGGTAACTATGGGTACCTGCATGGGTCCCAGCCATGCCTGCCTTTTTGTTGGCTTTGTGAATCAATCCATGCTATATAGGCAAGGCTCCTGAACTCTTCCTCCATTACAATGGTGCTGCCTCGTGCATTCATGATGAGCTTGTCAACTTTATTCACTTTGCTGCTAACCTTCACCCTTACCTCAAATTCACTTGGTTCATCTCTGGCGACACTCTCTCCTTTCTTGATCTCCCTGTCTCCATCTCGGGAGACAAACTTTCTGGACATTTTCTACACATCTACCAACTCCCACAATGATCTTGACCACTTTTTCCACACCCAGTTCCCTGTGAGGATTCTATTTCTTTCTCTCAATTCCTCCATCTCATCTGCTCCCAAAATGAGGTCTTCCATTGCAGACAATCTGAATGTCCTCCCTCTTCAAAAAAAATGGCTTCCCCTCTACCCACATTTCCTCCATTTTCCACCATGGCCATCTCTGCCCCTAGAAGCAACATCTACCACCCTCCATGTCCAACATATTATCCTCCACAATTTACATCACCTACAACATGATCCCACCATCAGACACACCTTCCCCTCTCTGCTATCCAATAGGGACCACTCTCTCCATTGTCCATTCATCCCTTTCTACTAATTGTCCCCTTGACACCTCCCCTTGTGACCACAGAAAGTGCCAGACTTGCATCCACACAGCCACCATTCAGGGTCCTAAACAGTCCTTCCAAGTGAAGCAACACTTCGCTTGTGAATCCGTGAGAGTCACCTACTGCATCTGCTGCTCCTGTTATGGCCTTCACTACATCGGAGAGACTGGACACAGACTGGGAGATGGCTTCACCAAGCACCTTTGCTCTGTCCACATCATTGACAGGGATCTCCCAGAGGCCAACCATTTCAATTTTGCATTCCATGCCCACACGTCTGTCCATGGCCTCCTCCACTGCTAGACCATGCTACTTGTAAAATTGGAGGAGCAACATGTAATATTGCTTCTGGGCAGTCTCCCAACTGATTTCAAATTTCCAAGATTTTCTGATATTTCCAGGAGACGATAGCGTGGGTACGATGGGGCACTTATTTCTTAGGTTATAGATTTTTAAAATATCTTTATTAAGAGTCTTTATCTCGGAAGATCTTTCCTGGAACCAACACACCAATGGCATCATGAAGAAAGCCTCTACTTCCTCAGGAGTTTGCGAAGGAGCTAGTGGAGCTTTTGAAGTGAACTGGTATGGACTTGAAGGGCCGACATGGCCTGTTTCCGTGCTGTACGGTTATATGGTTATATGGATAGCATAAACATCAAATTCTGCTAGACAGTTCCCCATTCTCCCTATTTTCCCTATCCCTCTATATCTCCACCACCTTCTATCTCCATTCACAGCTATCCCCCACTCCCCCTGTTTTTTCTTGTTCCTTCCCTCCTTTATCCACCTTTTGCCTGTGTGGCTGTGTTCCTCCCCCTGCCCCTTCCCACCCACTTTTTTTTAAATTCAGGTACCTGCCTACATTTTGCTCATACCATGACAGTGCTCAGACCCAAAACATTAGTTATGTATCTTTATCCTTGCTGTGTGACCTGCTGAGTTTCTCCAGCATTGTGTTTTATTTTTTATTTGAAAAGATTGGTTTTGCTTATATTTTTGGCACTAAATTAAGACACTGTAAAACAATGCAATTCCTTTTTTAAATGAAACAGCATTTTGCAACATTTGGGTCTTTCTTGAAAATAATCAAACTACTCTTGTGGCTAGTAACTATCTGGTTTTCTCCCCGTTCTTGTATCTAAGGCATTTTCTTTCACTCTTTCTGCTTGATTTTATGTTTTATATATGTTTGCATTGAATTTTCTATTTCTCTTTGCTCCCGTTCTCTGTCTCTCTGATTTGAATTGCCACATTTAAGCATGGCTAGGTGTGTCAAACATCAAACAGTGAAGTTTAAATGCAAAAGAGAAATTGGGCAGACCATGTTTTTCCTGTGTGCAATTCAATTTAGTGAGTGAACCATATGCATAGAGAGATGTATTTCTGCTTTACTTTGGACTCAATTTTCAAATTACCACTGTTAAAAGATATGTTTCTTTTCATGCCTCATGCTCCACCCCCAACCTCCACTTTGTTTATATTCTCTCTCGCTGCCTTTATTTCAAAGCCTTCATTTATTTTCTCTGACTTAATTTTTGCCTTCAATTTATTCCCACAGCAGCTTGTGTTCGGCTATTGTAAATATTGTTTTGTCCTCTTACCCTTTGAAAATTAAAACTGCCTTGTTTTCTCTCTAAACTTTGACAAGGATCCTCAATTGAAATATTAATTCTGTTTCCCTTTCCCACAGATGGTGTCTACCCCAGTTTCCAGGATAATTCTGATTGTGTATTTGAAATAGAACTTGGAGAACAATTTTGGTTTCAAAATAGACTTGCTTTAGGTTGGCTCATGCATACCAAGGCAGGATTAACGATTTAATTGTAATGGATTCTCCAGGGAAGAATAATCAAAATGTGACAGATTTCACACTCAGTTTGAGAATGAGATATACCATATCTGAAACTAATGTCCTAAGTAAAGGCAATTGTATAAATGAATGAAGGCAAAGTTCACAAATGTAATGGATTAAAAAGTATACTTCTATCCACATCTCAGAAATTGTATTGAGGAATTCAGAATTATCTGTCATCATATGCCTTTTTTTAAGAAAAGGTTACAATACAAGAAGAAATAAAGGAATTAAAAATTTGATCCTTTGTTTCATTGAGCAGTTCCTACCTGGAAAAGTTTTTTTCCTTCCATACATCCTCTCATATACTTTAATTTCTGACTGGAGGGAATGAGTCAACTGGTGGCTTTCTGTCAGCTGCTGTTGGAGCATAGTCATCTCCTGGAATAGTCTGGACAGATTGAGAAAACAAACATGCAAGAAGAGAGAAGACAAACATTTAATTTCACAGCTTGGAGGAAAATTTCCACTGTTCTGCAGTTACATTATTTATGAACCAGTTTATCAGTTTGATTCCCACCCCGTACCCACTGTGTTTAAATCAAATGCTGATTCTGCTGTATCATAAAGCCACTGTCACTTACAGATACTTTAATTGTGCAATGTCAGACTACCATTCTGATACACATGATGTATCCCATCTTGGAATACCAGCCTGTGATGTGTAATAAATTTAGAATGGCAGTGTTCTTTGCTCTTTTACCATAATTAGCATGGACAGTCTCTAATCAGGTGCAGTGGAGGCTAGAGTATAGACAGGATAATAAAGGAGATTCTGCTGAAAGAACACAAACAACAAGGGTGCAAATTAAAAGCAGAACTACAGAAGTAATAATCTCTGATTAATAACTAGCCCATGTGCAAATTGGCACAAGGTTAATAAAATCCAAGAACTGAAACCATTGCTCATAGATTGGAATGCGAGCAATGAAAACTGGGAACATTTGATTTGGGCCAGGAGCAATTTCCTAGTGAATTGAATAATTAGGGCTGTAGGTAAGTGTTTAAACTAACTAGTGGGATTCTGGTTCAAGGGAAAGGACCAAGTAATAGCAGAAGGTAGTAAGATATATTAGACTGGGTCTTTGTTCATTGGAGCGTAGAGGTTGAGGGGGAGTTTGATAGAGGTATTTAAAATTATGAGGGGGGTAGATAGAGTAGATGTGAATAGACTCTTCCCCTGGAGGGTAAGTGAGATCGGAACGCGGAATCATAAGTTAAGGGTTAGAGGGAAGGGGTTTAAAAGTAACACGAGAAGGAGCTTCTTCATTCAGAGAGCAGTGGCTGAGTGGAATGACCTTCTGGAAGAGGTGGTTTCAGCAAGGTCAATTTTGTCATTTAAGGAAAAGTTGGATAAGTGAGTGGATGTGAGGGGATTGGAGGGTTATGGGCAGGGAGCACGTAAATGGGACTAGAGGGGGTCACTTAAATTGGTACGGACTAGACGGGCTGAGATGGCCTGTTTCCATACTGCAATTGTTATATGGTCCGCGAAGCCAAGCCAAAGAACCCAGAGTCAGAGCAGAAAAGAAAGGTTCAAAGATGAATGAAGTGAAACATGAAAGACTGCAAATGCTGTGAATGTGGTAAAAACACAAAAATGATGGAGGGATTTAGCAAGGTTTCTTCTTAATGATGTTCCAAACTGTTGATTTTGATAATCCTAAAGCTTGGATGATGTTTTATTCTGGTTTTTCAGCCTCATAATGTCTTCTTTGGTCCTAATTTAAAAAATGGTCCTGGTCCTAATTTAAAAAATGGCAACTACAGACTTCAAAGTTGATCAAAAGCTTAGAAACAAGCCTAGCTCTTATGCTTGCACCAATAAAACAATTAAACATACCTGAATACTCAAACACTTGTGAAGATAAATGTCCCAAAACATTATGGTGCCCAGAAACGGGATTAAATATAAAAAGAGCTGTAATTTCTACATGGTGAAAACAAAAATATATACTAATAACCTTGAATAAAATCTTGAAGGTGTTCTTTAATTAAATGTGAATTGTCATATTACAAATTTAAAACTGTGGAAACAAGGGCAAAGAAGAAAGATGACTTTGTCCCAAACAATATGAAGGGCACTGTATTTCACAAGATTTCAAGAATTCCACCAGAGATGATTAAGATGATGAGAAAATGAAAAAGAGAACACATATGATCAGTGAAAAACATAATAAAAAATTATAAGAACTTTTAATGACAAGCAAAAGTCAATGTTGTCCCTTTAAATTTTAAGACAGGAGAGGTTTCAAGGGGATATAGACACGCTTAATGAATGGGCAAGGATATGGCAAATAGAAAACAATGCAGAATAATTTATTTCCTACTGTTATTAGGCTCTTGAATGATTCTCACACTGACAAAAGATGATGTCCTTGCACTATTATAACAGAACTTTTTTGTGTTTTTCCCTATACCCAGCACTATTTGACCACTGTAACACCACTCTCTAGACTGACGTCTGTTTTTTAAAATTGTTATTGCACAACCTGTTGTGCGAGTTAGATTGGCTTGCGAGCATGCTAATCAAAACCTTTTCTGTATTGTCATATGTACTTGAGTACACAATGCTTTGTCTTGGTAAGACTGCATTTTGAAATATAGTATATATCAGGAAAGAACATATTTGCAAATTCAGGCATGCAATTTCAGGGCTTATCAGACTGATAATAGTAGCTCTTCAAACAAGGATAGGTTAAGATGACTAGGCTTTTATCTCTTAAGGGGTGAACTGATTCCAACGTACAAAATTATTTTATGGCTTAACAGAATAGATGTGGATCACTGTCCATTGGCTAGGAGGTCTTAAACCAGGGATTCATTTAATATTAAGGGGTGGGCCATTTACAGATGAGAAAATAATTCTCCACTCAAAATGTGGCAAGGCTTGGAATTCTCGACTTAGTCTGGCTGTGGAGACGTAATCACAATAAAGATCAATAGATAGTTTGATATTTTGGGTGGATCGGGCTTGTGGGCCAGAGGGCCTGTTACTGTGCTGTATGTCTAATTAAAAAAAAATATTCCAGAGATCAGATTGGTGCAGGGAAATGGCACTGATGTAAAAGATCAGATATGATCTCAATGAATAGCAAAGCAGGAAAAGCTACTGTTATCTTTTATTTATCAGTAGTGTGACTTCTTTATTTTTGTCTCACACCCACCAAATAAATTCTGTCATTTCAATAGGACCCTCAGTTTGCTACACTAATGACTGCAGAATAGAAAGTAATTGTCCCTGAACAAAGTAAGTTTTGTAGCTGCAACCCTCATACGTACAAAAACCAATATTTATTTATTTATTTGTGTAGATAAAAGACTTGTCCTGCATATGTATTGTTTGCTTGTATGTGTGTTATGTCGGTCTTTGTGTCTGCATGTTTTGCACTGAGGGCCGGAGAACGCGGTTTAGTCGGGTTGTACAGCTCCAAGAAAAGTGCAGAGAACAAAACAAAGGACTCTACATCACCTTTGTTGACCTCACCAAAGCCTTTGACACCGTGAGTAGGAAAGGACTTTGGCAAATACTAGAGTGCCTCGGATGCCCCCCAAAGTTCCTCAACATGGTTATCCAACTGCACAAAAACCAACAAGGTCGGGTCAGATATAGCAATGAGCTCTCTGAACCCTTCTCCATTAACAATGGCGTGAAGCAAGGCTGCGTTCTCGCACCAACCCTCTTTTCAATCTTCTTCAGCATGATGCTGAAACAAGCCATGAAAGACCTCAACAATGAAGACGCTGTTTAAATCCGGTACCGCACGGATGGCAGTCTCTTCAATCTGAGGCGCCTGCAAGCTCACACCAAGACACAAGAGCAACTTGTCCGTGAACTACTCTTTGCAGACGATGCCGCTTTAGTTGCCCATCCAGAGCCAGCTCTTCAGCGCTTGACGTCCTGTTTTGCAGAAACTGCCAAAATGTTTGGCCTGGAAGTCAGCCTGAAGAAAACTGAGGTCCTCCATCAGCCAGCTCCCCACCATGACTACCAGCCCCCCCCACATCTCCATCGGGCACACAAAACTCAAAACGGTCAACCGGTTTACCTATCTCGGCTGCACCATTTCATCGGATGCAAAGATCGACAACGAGATAGACAACATACTCGCCAAGGCAAATAGCGCTTTTGGAAGACTACACAAAAGAGTCTGGAAAAAAAACCAACTGAAAAACCTCACAAAGATTAGCGTATACAGAGCCGTTGTCATACCCACACTCCTGTTCAGCTCCGAATCATGGGTCCTTTACTGGCATCACCTATGGCTCCTAGAACGCTTCCACCAGTGTTGTCTCCGCTCCATCCTCAACTTTCATTGGAGTGACTTCATCTCCAACATCGAAGTACTCGAGATGGCAGAGGCCAACAGCATCGAATCCACGCTGCTGAAGATCCAACTGCACTGGGTAGGTCACGTCTCTAGAATGGAGGACCATCGCCTTCCCAAGATCGTGTTCTATGACGAGCTCTCCACTGACCACTGAGACAGAGGTACACCAAAGAAGAGGTACAAGGACTGCCTAAAGAAAGCTCTTGATGCCTTCCACATTGACCACTGCCAGTGGGCTGATCTCGCCACAAACCGTGCATCTTGGCGCCTCACAGTTAGGCGGGCAGCAACCTCCTTTGAAGAAGACCGCAGAGCCCACCTCACTGACAAAAGGCAAAGGAGGAAAAACCCAACACCCAACCTCAACCAACCAATTTTCCCTTGCAACCGCATCTGCCTGTCCCGCATCGGACTTGTCAGCCACAAACGAGCCTGCAGCTGACGTGGACAATACCCCTCCATAAATCTTTGTCGGCGAAGCCAAGCCAAAGAAAGAAGACTTGTACAATCAGATGACAATAAAGTTGACACGATCTAACAGTAATGTTCTATGCAGCCAGAATCGAATGCATGTGTTATATATGGTGATTATTTACTTAGCAACTCGTTGGGTTGTAAATGATGCTCCTGGTGAATCCATTTGCATGTAATCCAGTCAATATGGGCATTAGCCAATCAATAAATGAGAAAAGAGAAAAAAAATCAGTCCGAGCACCTGCTGGTTTTGTTTTTGCTGCAACGCTGCTCCTCTCTCAGTTGTAGTGTTTCCTGCTGTCTATCCCTGACTCCCATCTGCAACTTCTTGTTCTCTTGCCTCCAATGATCCAGCTCAGTCTCCAGGAGTTTGTATTTGCTTCTGGTTGTTAAAAGGGTCTCTCTCATTTGTTCCATTTCTTTGGCCTGTTCTACAAAAGGTAAAATAAAACAAATTTCAGAATAAATATAATTTTATTTCATTGCTATTATAATGTAAATTTATTAAAACATTCATAAAATTAAAATCTGGAAATATCAACAGGTCGGTTTAAATAACATTTATGGAGAAGGAACCGAATTAATGTTTCAGATCAATCATCTTCCATCAGGAAAATCCATTTCTCTCTCCCCGATTTTCTCTTTTTTTGCTGAGAAGGTCCAGTAATTTCTGTTTTTATTTCAGATTTTCAGCATCTTTGTCTTGGCTTGGCTTCGCGGACGAAGATTTATGGAGGGGTAAATGTCCACGTCAGCTGCAGGCTCGTTTGTGGCTGACAAATCCGATGCGGGACAGGCAGACACGGTTGCAGCGGTTGCAGGGGAAACTTGGTTGGTTGGGGTTGGGTGTTGGGTTTTTCCTCCTTTGTCTTTTGACAGTGAAGTGGGCTCTGCGGTCTTCTTCAAAGGAGGTTGCTGCCCGCCGAACTGTGAGGCGCCAAGATGCACGGTTTGAGGCGATATCATGTTACAAGAAGAATAAAAACAAATACCAACCCAAACAGACATTGTGACCAAAGAGTCTTAAAGGAAAATAATTTGGTGTAGAGCTGCAAGGGTATATTAATACATGATACCATCCCATTGGTAGCTCAAACATTGCTGACCTGATCATTTAAATTATCAAAGCAGTGTTGGTCAATACTTGTGAAAGTTTAAGTGACTGAGGTAGCGCTCAACTTTTCATGTCAAGATCTGTGCTAGTGGCATGGCCTCCCCATACAGCCAGATATGACTTCAGTCATTATTTGGATTCATTGTTTGCAATTACTTACACTGTGGTCTGTGGACAATCAGGAAACACTTCCTAAGATTGAACAAAAAAAACAAAACCGCAGCTGCTGGAAATCTGAAATAAAAACAGAAATTTCTGGAAACACTTAGCAAGTTAGACAAAGGTCTCAGACCTGAAACATTTCCTCCTTCCCCAAATGATTTCTGCACTGCTGAATGTTTCCATCATTTTCTGTTTTCAGTTCTTAAAATAGCTTGAAGTACAGAAAACAGATTACAACATACAAAATGTCATAATTAGCAACTGTGCATGAAATGGTCACTAAATTCAGCTGTACTTGAAAATAAAGAATAGCAATAAAATAACAGTATGACAGACAGCAAATCTGGAAGTCTGGAGAAAAGTTGATCAAGAAACTGTTGCCTATCATTCTGTCCAACATTACAGGAATTAAACTGAGAATGTGCGCATTTCCCTTTGAATGCTGAAACCTAGTGCAGTTTTAACTCAGAGAGGGAAGACAAAGAGGAGATTATTTTTGTTCCTCTTGATAAATCAATAACTCTTAATTTTTCATTTAAAGAGGGTCTTCAGTCCCTGGACAGCAACTCACCTCTGGACATTTGATTGATCTGGCCCTGGAGTGTTAGGATCTCGTCCTTCAGCACTTGGTTCTCATCTGACAAATGAGTCATTGCTTCTAGCCCTTGGATGTAGACATTTGTGGGTGAAACAGCTACAAGAAAATAAGAGGGACTGTCAGGAATGAAAAATCTTCAAAGACTCCAGCTGACCAGCTTCTGAAATTGGTAGCCATTCATTTAATACTAATTATCAACTTTGTGGCAATGAAAGATTTATTGTGTGCATATTTACTGATGATGGAATATGCAAATTGTGAAGACACGCAAGTCCTTTTTAGATTTATTCCACTCGCATCAGATTTTAAAAAGGGGATAAGAGGAAGGGGAAAACCATAGGGGCATCTATTACAAAACTCATTTATGCACAAAGGTGTCAATTACAGGAAAATTCACAAAGGCAAAATGAGAAATGCTAAACATGCAAAAGCTGTGACATGCAATTTCAGGTCATTAACAAAGAAGAAACATATAGACCTATGTATGAAATTCCAGCCCTCTGGAAAGTGGACAATAAAATGTGGGCAGAGCCAAGCAGCATCACCAAGGCATCCACTGACAGTTACCCAAATTGGGGAGTGGATCTTGGGGGTGGGGAGAGAGGGCAGAAGAAATTGCACATATCAGAAAGTTATGGATGAAGTTAAAATAGGTTTTAAATACAAAAATTAAGAATTTGTGAGATGGAAAATTAAAGACAATGCAAGTTGTAGTCACAATATGGAAACAGGCCCTTCAACATAACTTGTCCACCCTGACCAAAATCCACCTCCTTTCATTGCCCCAAATCCCTCTAAACCCATCTTATCCACTCATTTGTCCCAATTTTTTTTTCTTAAACATTTCATTTGTAGTACTTGCCTCAACCACATTCTCCCGCAGCCCATTCCATACATCCACCACCCTCTGTGAAGAAAATGTACCCCTCAGCTTCCTGTTAAATCTCTCCCCCTCACCTTCAACCTTATCCTCTGATTACCACTACTCTGGGCAAAAGACTCTGTGTTAACCCGATTTATTTCATGATCTATAAGATCACTCTTCATCCAAGAAATAAAGGCCAAGCAGTTAACTTCTCCCTATAACTCAGCTCCCCTCCACCCCTTCACCCAACCAGACCACCCACTACCCCCCCCCCCCACCCCAAGTCCTGGCAACATCCTCATAAATCTTCTCTGCAGTTTCTTCAGCTTGACAACATTTTTCCAAAAATATGGTGACCAAAACTAAAAACAATACTAAATGGGGCATCACCAATAGCTTATACAACTGCAACATGACCTCCCAACTTCCATACTCAATGCCATAACTGATGACAGCCAATGTGCCAAAAGCCTTTTTGACCATCTAATCTGCGACACCACTTTCAAGGTACTATGCACAACACTCCCCAGATCTCTACCATTCACTGTATAGGTCCTGCCCATGTTTAGACCTCGCAAAATTTCTTTGTCTTAAATTCCATCAACCATTCCACTTGCCCAATCAAGATCCTGCTGCAATCTTTGGCAACCATCTTCACTTTATAGAAATAAAAGACTTTTAAACCGTCATCCACAAACTTGGTCTCCAAACCATGTTCACTTTATACAAAATCGATATGGATGATAAACAGCAATGGCCATCTCACCTTGGATCCTATGCAATCTAATTTTCCAGAGCAGTCTACCACGCAAATCCTTCCTTATCAAGTGTCTTATTGAAATCCATATACAAGATCTATCTTCATCAACCTCTCTGGTTAGATTTGTGAAAGATGACCTCCAAGTCACAAAACCATATTGACTATCCCCCATCTGCTTGTCCATCCAAATGTGTGTGCATCTTCTTGCTCAGGATGCTCTCTCGTAACTTGCAAATCACAGAAGTTAGTTGCACCTGCTAGTTCCTAGCCTTTTCCCCGCAGCCTTTCCTGAATAAAGGCATAGCATCTGTCTTCTGGTACCTCACCCATTATTAATGATGACTCAGAGATCTCAGCCAGGGCACCTGCAATATATTGTCTCACTTCCCACAGTGTTGTTGGATATATCAGATCAGGCCCAGAGGATTTGTCTACCTTCATTCACATCAAAATATTTAGCACCTCCATCTATGATACTGATCTCATGACACTTGTCATGCGAACTTGTCAAGTTCCCCAGTCTTCTTGTCTTTTGCCACAGTAAAAACAGAGAAGAATTTGTTAAGGACCTTATACTTCTCTTCTGGCTCCGCACAGAGTTGACCACATTGATTTCAGGAGCGTCCTATTCCAATTCTGGTTACCCTTTTCCCTTTATGTACTTATAAAATATTGGCATTATCTTTCTCCTGTCCCCTTTTTGCCCTCCTGATTTCATTTTTTAAGGTTGCTGCTCAGTTCCCCAAACTCCCCCCAGGTATACACTCTTGCTCTTGACCAGAGTCCGGATACCATTTGTCACCCAAGCTTCACTACACTTGCATGTCTGACCTTAAACTCTAATAGGAATATGCATGCCCTGGACTCTTGTCAACATACTTTTAAAACATCTCATTTTTCTTAAAGTTCCTTTTCCTTCAAACAAACGTTCCTCTTCATTCAAACAATCTGTTCCAATTAACTGAAGCTAGTTCTTCTCTTATATCTTCAAAGTCAGCCTTGTCCCATTTCTGAATTTTAACTTGTCTCCCTGCCCCAACTCTATCTATAATTATATTAAACCTAATAGAATTTCCCATCTGGTCCAGATCTCTCTGCAAGCTTTGAAAATTTTCCCCACAGTCCATGACGCCGCCTATCTTCGTGTCATGACAAACCTTGCTGATCCAATTCACCATGTTATCATCTAGGTCATTCATATAGATAGCAAACAATAATAGTTCCAACACAAACCCCTGAGGCACACCACTCGACACAGACCTCCAGTCTGAAAAGCAACCATCTATCACCACTCTCAGTTTTCTCCCACCAAGCCAATTTCAAATCCAGTTTGCAACCTCTCTATGTATACCTAGTGTCCTAACCTTCTGAACCAACTTCTTGTAGAATGAGGAACTTTGTCAAAGGCCTAAAGTTCATAATCAACCTTCTTGGTAACTTCCTAAAAAAAAACTCTGCAAGATTTATTAAACACGACCTATCATGCATAAATCCATGCTGACTGTCCTTAATCAGGCCTTACCTGTGCCTACCTGCTGAATCATTTTTGTTCCTTGAATAGGGTGGCCCTTTCTGACTTCAAATCCAACTATTCCTCACCTCTTATCTATTCTCATCGAAGCCTGTTGAGCCAAAGCTTTGCCACTCTTGTCGAGTTCATATACTCTAAATTTAAACTTTTTTTAAATATAAATTTGAATTCAGACATGCAACACGGTAACAGGCCCTTTTGGCACATGAGCCCATGCTGCCCAATCACACCCAATGGACCTAGAGCCCCCGGTACATTTTGGAGGGTGGGAGGAAACCGGAGTCTCCGAGGAAATCCCATGCAGACATGGGGAGAATATACAAACTCCTTACAGACAGCACGGAATTTGAACCCCAGTCCCGATCGCTGGCGCTGTAAGAGCATTGTGCTAACCACCAAGTTAAATGTGCCACCCATTTACTTTGCTTCTTGATTAGTGGCTTTGGTTAGAATCTGTGGTGATATGATAATCAGCATACTGCAGGGGGCGAGCTCTGTACCTGCAGGAAGACCACCCAAGTTGCTGACTCCATCTAGCCGGCTGTCATTGAGCCGACCTGAATGTAAACCTGAGCTGGCACCTCCTGAACTGGTGTTCAGACTTTTACTGGAATAAAGCCTGTTGTACAGTCTTTTGAGTTTTGTGCTTGCTTGCTGCTGCCTCAGTGCACCACACAATCATAATATATGATGTATATTGGAGTATCAACACACTATCAATATGAAATGAAATGACTCTGTTAATATTTTGCTCTCTTAGTGACATTGCTGTGTAACTATTCTCAGAATAGGAGGATCAATGAAAAGGAAGAATCAATCCACCACCCTGACAGCAGATGTGGAACACCATGGCGATACATTTTGAGCTCATTAATTCATCCATCCTATTTCAGGTTTTCCTCTAAACATCAACCAACAAAACTAAACAAACTGGATTCTGAAAAAGACGCACCATTTTCTTTGGTTGTAGTACTGAGGTGCATTTCAAGTTGCTCTCCGAGTCGCTCATTTGTCTCAATGGACTCCTCAAGTCGCTGACGCACGATACGAATTTCCCGAAAATGTTCATCCAACACCTTTGTACCTACGTGAAGTTGAAGATAATTATGATAAAAATGTTGCAACTTTGGTTAAAAAAATACACGATTTACCTGGTTTTAATGCACAAGAACAACAGTATCAAACTTAATTTTAAGAGCTTTTCTTTCTTATTCCCATTTCTCCTGAAGATTATCGTATACTGAGAATTTGCACTAAGATACTTCCTGCTAAAAACTTTTTTTTTTAAAAGGAACCAGGAGCAAGCAATTTGCTTCACTATTTTAATTGCTTCTTTGACAGCAAACAGCTGTCTCATTTTAATCTCTACTCGCTTTATATATTGATATTAATACTTTTGACTGTAACAATAATCCACATTTTGGAAAGATTTAATGCAGAAAATCATTTTAGGCATTTCCAAATGATGTAACAAAAATGCATGTCACTTCACAGAAAACCAAAAGGATTTACAAAAGGCAGGTGGCAGAAAAATTAATGATGAAGGCAGACCAAGATTCATCTGGTTGGTGTTCAACCATTATGCTGGTTAAATGAATAATGGTGGCTTTTAACTTATCATACCAATTAGTCTTTATCATTTAATTCAAAACACATCAAAAAATAAATTAAATATAGAATAATGCAATGTAGATGAAAGCCTTTCAGTCCTTTATGTTCTTGAAATTCTTCTGAACAAACTTCAGTTTTTGTTCCACTCTCACCAGATAACTGCGATTTATTCAGTTCTCCTTTGATATTGACTTCTGAGTCTATACACACCACCCTATTAGGCAATGCATTCCAAATTTTAACAACTTGTTGTATGAAAATATTTTCTTTATATCCTCTCCAGTTCTATTACCAGTTACTTTAATCTGTGTCTCTTAAGTCTTTAGCCATGGAAATGTTTTCTCTTTACTTGCTCTATGTAAACCCTTAAGGATTATACATATTTCTAACCATTCTTCTATTAAAGGGAAAGAAGCCATGTTTCTCTAGTTTACACCCACAACTTGTTCTGCCACCTTCAAATATCTGTACATAATAGGACAAGTAAAACTCTAAGCATCATGTCATAAAAGTCTTTGCATACAAGCATATTAATAAGTCTTGTTTTGCTTTGATCCTGGTTTGTTCCTTTCCTTATCCCTTCCTCGGTGCTTACAGCCATAGATACCACCACTTACATCAGAATTAAACAGAGGAATTGTCAGAATTTAAAAAGCTAGCAGTTAATTCAACTTTGATCCTTAGTGCAGATCTTCCCTTGATGCTGGTAACACTGACCTTAAAACCTACACAGATTGTGTTCCATTACTAGAGCCAAAAATGTTTCTTACCAGCCATATTTATCCCTGACTGGTGTCCTGATGATCCAGAGGAGACATCCCTGAATGTATTGATTCTCACTGGTTGATCAGTTGTGCCCCAGAGTGGAGTGCTGGCAACAGTGGAGGATTTTGAAGTTTTCTGCAGATTGTTGCTGCCGTTCAATAATTGCTGCTGAAGTGATTGTGACACAGAGCCAGCTTGTTCTAAACGTGAAGATGTATCTGGGATAGTTCCAGAAAAGGCCATTTCTACAGTAGTGGATTCAAAGGAGGACATATCAGTTGTGTGAGGAAAAAGGAAACAGCAAGGAGACACTGAGGACTCCTTAAGAGCAAAATAGAGTGTGAAACAATGGAATTGCACCAGATATGCAGAATAATTAGTTTTCCAATATTTTACTTATTATTGCAGTTACAGAGAATGATCTTATTAAATGCCAAGCTGAAGTTGATGAGCAGCAGCCTGGTAAAGGAGGCATCATTCTACAGATGGATCAGAACAAACTGGAGGGACAAGGTTGTAGCATCATCAGTGGAATGGTTTCATCTGGGGGTGAATTGAAATTGGTCCAGCATCTCTGGGAGGTGCACTTTGATGCCTTCCATTACCAGATGCTCATAGTGCTGGAGGTCAGTGCCAGGGGGCTGTAGTCATTGAGGCCTGTTACTGTTGCCCTCTTTGGTACCAGAAGTTATCTTGGATGTTAGTGGCTATCTTGGAATCAGTGTGGAGGATGGACTGCGCAGTAACGTGTTGAAGATGTCTGCAAGGACCTCTGCCAGTTGGTCTAAGCAATCCTTCAGTACCCAACCAAGTATGTTGTCTGGTCCCACTGCCTTGTGTGGGTTCACCTTGGATAGGGTTATTCTCACGTTGACCATAGCTATGCAGGGGGCATGTTCATCAGGGGACTTGGAGCCTTCTTTAGTGTCAGCCTGTTATTCTCATTGATCCATGTATAGAAAATGTTCAGTCTGCCCAGAAGGGAGGTGACATTATCTTTAACTTGCAAGCTTGTCTTGTGATTTGTCATACTCTTGATCCCTTGCCACTTGCACTTGATGTCACCGGTATCCATAGCTGTCTATCTATCTTCTATCTGTAGTCATGCTTTGCCTTCCGGATTGCATGTAAGAGTTCAGCCTGGCTGATCTTAGTGCCATCTTGTGCCCTGTCCTGAAGGCAGCATCACAAGCTCTAAAAAGGGCCCAGACCTCCTCATCCAACCATGGTTTCTGGTTAGCCCTGGTTGTGAAGATTTGATCTCAGTGACATCCTCAATGCACTTGCTGATGCAGACAGTCACCGACTTGGTGCCCTCTTCAATGTTTACGTGATCATTGTAGGTGGTCACCTCCCTAAAACAGCTCCAGTCTCGTAGCTCTGCTGTGCAACCCCCCCCCCCCCCACCCACCAACCATATTCAGAGCTCCCTGTGAGCTGGCTCTCTTCGATTTGCCAATTTGCTGGGGTTAGCAGGACAGATATATGATCCAAGTTTCCAAGGTGAGGACAATGGGCAGTTCTGCATGCACCAAGGATGTTGGTGTACACCCGATCCAGGGTGTTCTCTCCCCTACTGGCTCATCCATGAGCATGAGCTTGATGAATTTCAAGCATTTGTTCTGCCACATTTTCATCAACCTATTGTAGTTCAACAAGGTTTCTGACCTGGAAGTTTGACAAATTATTTCACTCACTGAGTTCCTCCAGCAGATGATGTGTTCCCCCAGATTCCATCATCTGTCTCTTGAACGTCTCTTGTAGTTGAACAACTGGAGCAATGCTGGATATCAATGAAAGTGGCACAGAACAAATGGGAAAAACTCCACACAGTGGGAATAAGACAATCCAGCTCTGCACTATTTATAAAGTGGCTCCAGTAGAAAGGCCTTCTACCCAGCTCAAGATTTACTAAGGTCCACACTCGTATTGGCCATTCTCATGCCTGTGCTTAGTTTAAAGCAAATGAAGAACATCAACACTATCTGACAACTCACAAGTAGCTGGAATCATGTAGAAATCTCCTGAGTACAGTAAAATCATCACCAAAATTATTCCAGGTAACCAGGGATAAGATGGTGTAAGAGAACATATAATTAGGATGACAGAGGAGGAAAATATAGCCACTTTAGGAAGTACTCAGAAGCCTTCATCAATGTATTGTCAACCTTTGCAAAAACAAATATGCCATGTCTCCCAGCATCTAAGAGTAAAATGGATTCTTAAAAAGTCCCTCCAACTTCTCATTGTTTGCACAAAACTATAAAGCAAATAACTCCATGCAGCGACTTTTTGTTTAGTGAATTCGAAGACTTTGGGCTACAGGATTTGTTGATTGACCTGGCAACGGGAAAGACAGAGGACTGCAAAACACAATTAAATGCCTACCTCAGGAATGGAAATTGTTTACAAGGCCATTCCAGTGAACTCATTTAGATTATTGGAATAGAAAAATTAGACAACATTTTAGTATGCTTCATCAACCATTCAAAATGGTTAGAAGTAATGCACGTTGCATCATACATCACAACAAAATTCATCATAGAGGAATTGTTGCCACGCCTGATCTTCAGAAAGTAGGATCAGGCATTAGTCCATATTGTAAATTGTTTTTGGTGAAAAATTTACAAAGAATATGGCATGGTTAGCACATTGGCTTTAGAGCGCCAATGTTCGGGACCGGGGTTTGAATCCCATGCTGACTGTAAAGAGTTTGTACTTTCTCCTTGTGTCTGCGTGGGTTTTTCCTGGGGCTCTGGATTCCTCCCACCACTTGAAACATTCCGGGGGTGTAGGTTAATTGAGTGGCATTAACTTGAAGCCAAAATGGCCTATTACCATGTTGTATGTCTAAAATAAATAAATAAACATTGGAATAAGGTGCAATTTCACCTCTCCATATCCCTCATGGGGAAGCAAAAAATTCCCTTTGAACATAACGATGAGATCGGAGAAACAGATCATGGAAGATAATTGAACAATCAGCAATAAACAACAATTTATAGCACTTCTTAAAAGCAATGGAATAATGTTGCACCCGAGAAGAATATCCTTATGCAGAAATATGCTTGAATCTCATTCAGCCGAATTTGGAAAGAAAGGCACCTATAATTCAGAAAGCCTCACAACACAAGTTGCAATAATAGGCTCAATTTGCATGTTAATGTTCATGTGCTGAGTCATCTTGATAGCCAAAAATAAGGAGATGAGAGACAGGGGAAATCTGTCTTGTGAGAACTGGGAGCAGGACTCAGAAAAATTCAAGTAGACCACATTAATGTAGTACTGTTAATGATGAACTTGGAAAGTCAAAGACGAAGAGATTAAAGATGTCCCTGAAATGAATCCACCCTAATGTTTCAACATGAAATATATAATTTGATTCTAGGAATGGGTATTATTCTTTACAACATTTGGTGAATCCACATTTTCAATACCAAGAACCAACAGTAAAGCTCCAAAGCTCACAGAAAGTGTGAAAAATCTAGAACAAGCTAAATTTGTAAATATCTTTATGCTTCATTTTTAAAAGGAAAGCAGTAATAGATGTAAATATGTATGGCAGCATTTATGATATTATGTGTTCACAGGGCATTGTGTTCAATTATACTTTGTCCTCAAATGAAATTCACACAGATGCATTTTCATCAAAAAATGATCATGACTGGGAACCTCTCTTGAGTTGAGGCCAATCTTTGTGACATTACACCAATTTTCAGTGTGTTAAGGTAAGTTAGCACAGACGGGCAAATGTACCTCTGAAATGAAATATTATTCAGAACAGAAAATTCATCATTGCTCATGAGTAAAAAAAAAATTTTTTGAATACACAATTAAAGCTCATGAATATATTTATTGCCCCAGTTAAACCTCCACCACTCCACATCATGCTCTGTTGCACATGCTTTGTAATATTGGTGGTATCTAAGCAGAATATCATGTAAAATTCTCACTTTCTCCCAGCTGTCTTTGTAACATGTGAAGTTCTTGTTGGACCTCGGCCAGAGAAAATGTTGATGGTGTCGGGTAAGCTGGCCCAAAGGGCATGCTTCCAAACTGGGAAGGGAAGTCAGCACAATATGAAGCCTTACAGGCATTGGGGCTTGGTGGCACACTGCTGGAATAGAAACCTAAAGATGGACAGCAGAATCAAAATAGAAATAAAATGAAGCATTTTACAGAAATAAAAATAAACCAACATAAAATACAGTAAATGTGGAGATAGTCAACAAACTGTTCCTATATATTATAAAAGACAATTCTCTGTTCCTTCAAGCCCTAAAGGATCTGATTGTTGTTCATGTTTATTGGTATATTCCCAATCTTTGATGGTTTCACAATTGCACAGTCCAATGTGTGACAAGTTTGTAAATATCAGTTAATGTTATCTCATTATTCAATGTCCACATTCTATTACAGCAGGAGTTACTAGAGAGGGAATTCTGGCTATATTTTCTCCTTTTTAGTCCAAAGACTTGAGACAAAGATAATAATCCAGTAACTCAGTACAGATTTGATTTGTGTTTTGGTTCATATTAGCCAAGTATATTAGACAACTAGAAAATGCAAGTAGCACCCATTCAATTCTTGAATCCATGTTGCTTCCTTGAATGCATCTGGTCAATCCAATTCTCTATCACCTGCTCTTGAATATGTTTTGTGAAGTTAGGAAATATTAGCAATGCTGAATGTATTTTAATATCAGAAGCAACAAAAAGATACAGGCAGGACCTAACTGGAGGAAGAGGAATGCCTTGAAACTCTTGCAGTGGCAGGTAGGATGGAACATTTTAATCAACCTTAAACCTGGCTTCTCTCGTCTAGTCACAGCTTCAGTGTTCTCCATGCTTTATGTGAGCAATAAAAATTTGAGCATGTGACATCAAATACTTTGGCCCACAGTCTGCGGCGACTGATAGCCGAAAATAGTACTCTAACTATAAACATCTGGGCACATTGAAAATTTCGAACTAACTAACTCTAAATGTTTGGACACCCTGTTATAGAAGATGCCCAAGAAGAAACTACTTGTCTAATAACTTTCTTTGTGGAAAAATTATTAATGCTATCATTTTTGAAAATACTCATCTACTATAACTGTCTATATAATTTCCCTGGTGCTTTCATAGACCTTTCATCAGGTAGATGATTTGGTGAACAGTCAGAGAAATGTTACTCCTTCACCCTTCATTTACTTTTAACCAGTGTGACAAGAAGGGTGTATGGACTGTAGCATTACACCCATTTCATATCTTGTTTGGCATGATTTGATCATTTTCAAAAGATACCCTGAGCAAACAAATGGCATTAAGTAATAATAGTGAGGAACCCAACATAAAACAAAGCAACAAAACTTCACTCTCACTTTATTTATTTAATCCTCTACATTTATTTTAAGGCCCCAATTAAAATTCTATACATTGACCAGTTTCGAATGATACCTTTTTGTGACTTAACCATGTCACAGGGTTGCTGTGAGGGCGAGATGGTGGCATTATCTTTTGGTTGACCTTCACATGAAGCAGATGCGCGAGATGAAGGTTGTGATAGATTTTCACAGTGATTTTCATCATCTGACAAAAGCAAATATTAGTGTGGTGATGTGTCAAAAAGCCACAAACAAAATTAAATATCTTTTTCAAGCATGAAACTAAACCAAGTTAAACATGTAAATCTTTGAACATTTATCCAAAAGTACAGTGAATGCACTCTCTCTAGGAAGACTGCAACTTTCAAGAAATGATTCACTATAATCTTCTCAGAATCTTGCAATCGATTCCAAAATCCAAATGGGCAGAAAAATATATTTGTTTCTTGATGTATTATTGTGCAAATTCACTGGTGTGATTTCATGGATCTTTTCTAAATTTTAGGGTTTTTTTTTCCCCAATGAAGAGGCGAGTGACAAAGGACTATCAACTTCCTTATCATTTACTGGGGATAATTCCTGTTCCTTTTCAAAGTAGCATCATGGATTCTTTTATGTTTATCTGACAAAGTTGATGGGGCCTCCTAATGACATCTTAACCCATGATAACAGTGTAGAACTTCTTCAGTACTGCACTGATATGTCAGCGAAGAATTTTTTTCTCAAAGTTTCTTTTGACTTACCAAATGACCCATCACACACCAACCCAGCATGGCGAGCAATTGGAGCCTGACTGCTTTGTCAAATGACAAAGTAAGGTGAGCCTCCTTTCCTCTTTCCCCAAGTATATGGTACAATAAAATGTTTGATGTATAATAATTGAATAGATAATAAAAAGCTCTGACAGTACTTGGGTCCCTCTTGTTACATTGCATAAAGAGTGACCAAAGAAGGAAGCAATGGTAATTTGAAGAACTGTTCAACTCAAATTATAATTAGATGTCTAATGATATCTACAGATTTGCTGATGACGCCATGGTTGTCGGCAGAATCAGATGGCAATGAGGAAGCGTACAGGAGGAAGATAGATGAGCTAGATGAGTGGTGTCACAATGACAACCTTGCACTCAACGTTAGCAAAACCAAGGAGGTGATTGTGGACTTCAGGAGGAAATCAGAGCACAACCCAGTCCTCATTGAGGGGTCCAGCAGTGGCGAGGGTCAAGAACTTCAAATTCGAGGGTGTCAACATCTCTGATGATTGGTCCTGGAGCCTCCATGTCAATGCAATCATGATGAAGGCTCGCAAGTGGCTATAATTTGTGAAGAGTTTGAGGAGATTCAGTATGTTACTGAAGATTCTTGAAAACGTCTACAGTTGTACTTTGGAAAGCATACTGGTTGGTTGCATCACTGCCTGGTAGGGAGGTGCCAATGCTCAGGACAAGAAAAAAACTCCAGAGGGCTGTTAACTTAGTCTGCAATATCATAGACACCAGCCTTCACTCTATCAAGTACGTCTACACAAGGTGGTGTCTTAAGAAAGCAGCCTCTATCCTCAAAGATCCTCACCACCCAGGCCATGCCCTTTTCACTCTGCTATTATCAGGAAAAAGGTATAGGAGCCTGAAGACGAGCACTCAACAGCACAAGGACAGTTTCTTCCATGCGGCCATCTAATTCCTGAATAATCAATGAACCAGAGACACTATGTTACTTTCTCTTTATCTTGCACTATTTTCACTATTTTTTATTTATTTTGTAATGAGGTTATAGTATATAAATGTTTGCTCTGCGACGCTGCCCCAAAACAAAGAATTTTGTGACATGTTCATGACAATAAATTTTGAACCTGAATAAAGGGGCAAAATATGGCAGTATAATTCTATTCAATGAATAATATTTAAGATAAATGAAAGTGATGACATTGTAAGATCACTATATGTCATCCTGTGACATCACAAGGACACCGTGAAATGATCAAAGGACAGAACAAGCAACACACACAATACATTAGCTACTGAGAATAAGGTAACAAAGAATGATACTAACTGGATAACTTTAATTAATTCTGCTGGCTTGCTTACTAGTGAGTAGATATTGTTTTTTTGCAGCCTGCTTTGCAACAGAATATTTATTTTCATAAACTGAGGCTAATTTAGTATTGGCAAAAGGAATAATCAGATATTGTTTTACGTCAGTGAAACAGACGTCACTAGCTTCTTTGTGGAGTTACTTTGTGGTGACAAAAAGCAGACTTTAAGCATCAACATTATATAAACCAGAGGTGGTTTTGATTAAGTGATTGATATTGCCTGAAAACCACTGAAGAAATTCAAAAATATTTCTCAATCTTGCTATCTTGAAGCACATGAAGAAGCAAAGTAGATTTACTTTAATATCTCCATCTCAAGGGAAAGATATCAGAAAATCCAATGTTCTCTCAGAGATACCCTGGAGAATCAGCATATCTCAACTCTAAAAGATGAGAACAAGTAAGGGTCCTGGTAATTGTCCTCAAACAATTGCAAATTTACCTATGACATTAGCATTAATATTCAAATTTGGGAGATCTTTTGCTCAAAGTAAAGATGTGAAATTTACCGTATGTAAATATAACATGATCCATTTTGTTCCCATATTTCTTATAATTTCTGCCTTTTCATGCAGTAACCTGCATTAAAGTCAATTTAGCATTGGACACTTAAACCTCACTGGAAACACCAGGGAAGATTGCCAAGGACTGTTTCACTTGAATAAAGTTGGATCTGAATGAGTTCACATGAAAGAGGCAAGGCAACCATGTATTCTACCTCACAGCATCCATGAAATATTTTATTCATATCTTTATTTCAATGTGACTGCTATTTCTCTACACAAATGTTGTAGCTACAATCAGGATTCTGATTTCATTTTGTCAAATGTCATTATGATCTGTTGCTCTCCCTGTACTTAAAGCGGCAGAGTTTTAAAGTTAAGCATACCTGGTGAGGCTTGTGCTTCAAGCTCTGTGCTCTGCTGATCATCGTGCGAGTACTCACTGGTCAAGTCAACTTCATAATGATAAACATCCAGGTCATCGTTGGTCGATTCTTGCTCATCGGATACAAAGGATGCTCTGTCAGATTGTTCAGAGTCTGAAAGGATGTGGCTTTTGGATGGTGTGTCATCCTGGCTCTGCAGTTTGCAGTTTAGGGATTCAATGAGCTTGTTTTTTTCCTCAAGTTCTTTGTTCAGTCTGTGAAGAAGTTAATGTTTCAATTAAAACGGATATTATAATCCCATCAGAGTTTATAGCTAATCTCTTTCTAACACACTATAAACACTGGATGCTAGGAATTTTATACCTGATGAGAAAAAAGATTTAGTCTATAAGAAAAACAGTTACAGACCAACAGGACATAGATAGGAGGGTGAAATGTGCATTCATAAAGCTGATAAAACCTAACCCATAAAAAAATAAAAGTTACAATTTGATCAGAAAAACAAAGATTAGTAATGTATGGATGGCACAGTGAATCATAAAATGGCTGCAGCAGTAGGGAGAGGTGAAGGTAAATATGCATAATGAAAATTGACAAAAGAAGTTAAGCAAGTGGTTTAAAAAGTAGACGTAGGACCTTACAAATAGTTATGTTGAATAAATGAGCAAGGATGTTATAACAATTATTTATAAAATGTTGGTTTGATCAAAACAAAAATATGGACTCTTTAGGAAAAATGAAAAAGGTCTTCAATAGAGTGCGGAAGAGATTTACTGAAATTAATACAGGAGTGTAAATTTTAGTTCTGTGGATAGACTGGAGAAAAGGGGATTATTTTCCTTGGAACGGTGGGACTTGAGT
This sequence comes from Narcine bancroftii, assembly GCF_036971445.1. Classification (NCBI taxonomy): domain Eukaryota; kingdom Metazoa; phylum Chordata; class Chondrichthyes; order Torpediniformes; family Narcinidae; genus Narcine; species Narcine bancroftii. Next base: position 89,308,888 of record NC_091473.1, on the reverse strand, counting down.
AGGGACCTGATCGAGGTATTTAAAATTCTGAAAGATCTAGGCAGATCAAAGTAGAATTATAAGTTCCCAGAAAGTGGAATCCACAGCTGGAGGCAGATTCAATCACTGCATTAAAAAGCAAAAAAAAAACCTAGACCTGTAGGGAAATGGTACAGGAGGGAAACTAGTTGGGTTGCTCAAGCATTCAGCCAGCATGGATTCAATAGGTCAAAGGGCCTCTTTCTGTGCTGTAACATTTCTGTGATTCATTTAAAAAAATGGGTTAATGATTGTTTTGTTCCACTGCATTTTAATGCAAAGTAGGCCACTTGACCCATCAGGTTTTATTTGATCTTTATTTTATCTCCATTCCTAGTAGCTCACCTTGGGGACAAAACATTCTCTATTGCTTATAGTTAGTAGAATTTGAGACCAGTAAACATGTTACATTCTTCAGCTTTTAAATTTTGGGACATCGTATGGTTTTTAAGGTATCAACATAAGAATATGAAGTAATTTTCCATTTCATATATTATGTCTTAAGTATTCTCAGATCCAATATATCACAGACAGATGCAGAGTAAACCTCCATGCTTCACTAATAACAGAGAATTTTTGTTGTAGAATTGTAGGCCTGCTATTGAAAAACAAGACTTACCCTGAAGCTACACAATATAATTTTCAACATTTTTTTAGGATGTGCACATACCAATTAACAATCTGTCATTGACCATTTAATTATGAACTGAGTCAGAGTAGGTGGTTTATTTCAGTGGTGCCACACACAATATCATAAAAATATACTATATGGGAGGGGAGAATCACGCAATAATGTCACAAGGATAGATGGAATTTTGCCAATGAGTCTGAAATGATCTGTAAATGCATTTTGTTTTCTGTAAGTAGCACCCAAAACATTTAGATCAGCAGAACTCTGTATAGCAATTGTATTAATCTGTATTGACCTGTATATAAAGTGAAAAAAACACACAAATGCTGGAGAAACTCAGGTCAAACAGTGCCTTTATGTAGCAGAGGTAAAGATACATCATTTCAGGTTTGAGCCTTTCATCATGAGAGATGTCTCAACAAAAGGGGGAAGGGGGGATGGGGGTGGTGAGCGTGGGAGATGATAGGTGGGGGGAGGGGGGAGGATCGCAGAAGGGAGAGGGGAGGAGTCTAGGCTAGGTGGAGAGAGAAAGGAAGTAGGAACTGGAATGACTAATAGGCGGGGGGGGGGGGGCGGAGGGGAAAGGAGGGGGAAAAAGGCAAGCTGATTAGTGGAATGCAGTGAACTCGATGTTCACGCCTGGGGTTGGAGAGAGCCCAGACCAAAAATGAGGTATTATTCCTCCAATCTGCGGGTGGTCAGGGTGGGGTAGTGTGAAACGCCATGGACAGACATGTGAGGTTGAGAGTGTGACTCAGAATTGAAATGGTTGGCTACTGGAAGGTCGTTTTTGATGCGGACGGAGAGGAGGTGCTGGGCGAAGCGATCTCCTGACTGCGACCGGTCTCTCTGATGTAGAGAAGGGCACAGAGGGTGCATTGAATGCAGTAAATGAGTTCTTTGGAGGTACAGGTGAAGTGTTGCTTCACCTGATAGGTCTGTTTGGGACTTCAGACCGTGGTGAGGGAGAAGGTGTGGGTGAAGGTTTTACACCTCCTACGACCACAATGGAAAGTGTCGGGGTGGGGAGTGGGAAGAGTGCACAAGGGAGTCACAGAAAGAAAGAGCAGTCCCTATGGAAGGCTGAGAGGGGAGGAGAAGGAAAAATGTGTCTGGTCGTAGGGTCCCATAGTAAATGTCGGAAATTCCGGCGGATAATGTGTTGGGTGCGAAGGCTGGTGGGGTGGTAGGTGAGAATGAGGAGGATTCTGTTTAATGTTTCTAGGGGCTGGGGAGGGGTCTAGGGCAGATGAACGGGAAATGGAGGAGATGTGGGTGAGGGCCAAGTTAATAGTGGTGGAGGGGAAGACACATTTGTGGAAGAAGGCAGACATTTTAGCGGCTCTGGACTAGAAGAACTCATCTTGGGAGCAGATGTGGCGGAGACGGAGAAATTGAGAGAAGGGGATGGAGTCCTTGCAGGGGACAGGGTTTGAGGACTTGTAGTCCAGGTAGAGGGTTTGTACTGAATGTCAGGGGAGTTAAGAGGGTTTATAATAAATGTCAATGAAGAGTCTGTCTCCTGAGATGGAGATAGAAAGATCCAGAAAAGGGAGAATGTGATCAGAGATGGACCAGGTGTGTTTGAGGTCCGGGTGGAAATTGGCTGTGAAATTGATGAGCTCATCGCGGGTGTGTGAAGCCGCCCCAATGTAGTCATTGATGTACTGGAGGAAGAGTTGGGGGGGGGGTCTTAGAGCATGTTTTGCTCCACAAAACCCACAAATGGGCAGGCATTGTTGGGACGTATGTGGATACCTATGGCTACTCCTTTAATCTGGAGGTAGTGGGATGAGTTAAAGGAAAAATTGTTAAGGGTAAGGACAAGTTGTACCAGGCGGAGAGGGTGGTGGTGGGTGGCGATATTATTAATGTCGAGTTTATTGCACAATGTATCAACAATGAACCACAACTACTGCTGGTCAATAAGCTAACAAGTTCATTAGCTGTCTCTACTTGGAATCTGGTGTTACTTATCAAGGGAGCTCCCATATGATCATTGAGGTCCAGGGCTTCTCTGATCATGTGGGAAACACCTCTACCACCAAGGGAGCTGGTATAGTTAATCTCCCCCTACGAATTAGGATTGTCGGCTGTAAAAACTGTCATTGAAATGGGCTTCTGGACTGGTAGAAACTCAATGGAAAGATTTTCCAACTTTGCACAGTAATTGTAACAGTACTGGCCTGAACAAACACTATGTGTATTTGCATTAACCTGTACATACAGACACCATATTGAGGTCCACATTTAGCAACTAAGCTCACTATCTTCCTTAAGGTAGACAAAGTTAAAGAATTTCATACATGTTATATTTTAAATGTAGTATTACGTGACCATAATGGAACCTTTACCTTTACAATACAAGAACATAGTGACTGCTATATCCTTTGTATGAATCTTCAATTTTGCCCTGTATTTACCTTTCATACACGTAAAACATATTAAACCAACTACTTTTACCTATAACATATACACAAATAATTTGTGCATAATTTATATATATATATATATATATATAAAATAGTTGCACTAACTTGTGTACATAGTGCAGGTATTAACTGTATCAGGAATGACAGGATGAACATGTACAGGCATTGTAATAGTCTGCATTTATAGAGAGTACTTGAAACTGTAAACAGAGGTTGCATAAATCTATAGAAAGTGATCGCCTTATGCTGCAGTAACTTGTATGTATTGCTCCAAGGTACTCTGTACATAATAAATTCCATTAATTTATACATAGAATTGTACTGCACATACTTGAAATGTGATAAACAATACATTTGGCAAAGAACACAAATACATTATGTATACAGCATATAAACATATATATGTATACGTGCCTTAAACTGGAAATTGAAAACTCTTGCCCTGTAAATTCAGTAGATATCAATTATAGACATTATCTATACTTAAAATATCAATCTATATTTAGAAACTGAATTGTTCTGTATTTGTGAGTTTATCAAACTGTACAAGGAACAAACTTGTAAATAAAAGTTATATTAAGCTACATGTAAATTGTAATAACTTGGAGACATGAACTCATTATATTTAATGTATATATTGTACATTCTGTAGGAATGCTAACTGTGTGACCTGGGATACTCAAACAACCTACTTTATATGTCATTATTGTATTGCAACTACAACAAAGAGATCCACAAATTCCACAATGGTCCTCAGAATCCAAGTTTATATTAAACTCACAACATTCTTTCTAGCAAACAATGAATTTTCAACACAATTCTGTTAGCCAAATTTCACATTAATAGTTTCCTCTCATCCAGCTTCTCAAGTTTACAAATGCTAACAAACCTGCACAGTTCCTAATGGTTTAAATACATGCTTATTGATGATGTTTTAAAAGAAAGAATAACTGAAGAACAACTGGGCTCCTTTACTGTTTTATTCATTAAGATATACTTTGAATGCCACTCTTACTTGTCAAGTTCCTCCTTCATGCTTGTAGCCAGGATCTGTTGCTGCTGAGTTAAATATCTCAGCTGTCCAAGTAGCAGACTTCGCTCCTTCTCCATCCATTTGCGAAGCAAGCTCATGTCCCTCGCCAAGTTATGGGCACTACCCAAGGAGAAGGAGAAGAGGGAATCTCGGTAGATAGGGCTGCTCTTTGACAGCATAGCTAGCCACAGAGGAGCCATTTCTCAGCCTCAAGAATCTAAATGGCACAGTCAATGATCAGAGGAGTGAGAATTTTCTCTACTTTCAAGAAAGCAGAGGAAATCAAGTTTCAGGAAGAAAGAGTTAATCAACTGGTCACCAGCAATCACCATCACACACACCTGGTAGCAACAGTGACAGTGAACCAGTCAATGGTGACAGTTTAGACAGAAAAAAAAGCAAAGACTCATTATGCTCAGACCATAGTGCGGAATATGCTCTCCAAGCCAACCAATTAGCATATGTTTCTCATCCAGGCTTTCCCTGCTGCTCTCTCCTCCCTGCTTGTGTCTAGAATATACTGACGGAATATCCTTACTCCTCCCTCCTTCTCAACATGAAAACACATACCACACCACCAAAAAAAAATGTTAAAGGTGAAATTATTTTCTGAATAGCATATCTGGAAATTGCTTCAAACACTAGAGTTACTGATCTACAACTAAACATTTTGTAAAAATCCAAATGAATAATATAATAGAAGCTAACATTTAACATTGGTTAGTAGCTGCACTGTCAATTTAACAAAATGCAGATGTACCACAGAGGGGAAGACTCTCAGCAGACAGAATCCCTGCTCCTCAAGGACAGATTTATTGAAAAAATCCAATCCCACGATAATTGTGGTTATCTCCCTAAAGGCAATAATGAAATAAATTAAAAAGGTCTCTCTCAAACTCGAGAAAAAACCTAGTCCAAAAGACCCTCAGGGTAAAATACATTTTTTTCCCCCCAGAGTATGAATGACAACAACATTACTGATGAGGCTATTGTTCTGAAAGGCAGTGTGAAGTTAGCTATTTATTTGCTTTGAAACATGGTGTTTATTTGGATCGATTTTACTGCTTAAATGTTGGCAGGAAATAAATAGAGCTCAAAACAGGACTAACGTTTAATTCCCCTTTCCATTGCCTATAGTTATTGTACAACAGTACTCAACAACTAATACATTCTCAAACGTTGCACCATGGTGGAAGAAAAAGGATATTAAGTCATAGAGGATGTGATGAGGTGGGGTGAACAATAAATTGAGTGATATCAGTGGAAAAATAGAAAAGACTATGGCAAGGTTGTGAAATGATGATGTCGTTTTTATTTGTGTTCATTCGGAGAAAGTACGCCTCATTCATGGCTTCGTGCAAGAAAACCGTCTGATTGGGACACAGGGTCAAAAGAAACAACAAACCAATATGAAATATGTAAAATCAGCTTGCAGAGGAAAGCAGTTTTCATGTGAGAAAGTAGATAAATGTTTCCAGGAGATATGTGGCCTGTGTGAAAATTAGTTAGTGTGGGACCTGTCACAGAGATCAGGTCTATAAAGCTGGTCATTTGAAAATGGGTTAGTACTGTATAGTTGAATGTGACAAAGGCTTTGGAAATAAGTGAGAATAGGGGAGACACTGCTTGATGAAGATAATTTCCAACTTTGGTCAGAGCAATTTCCATGTTAAAAACAGGGAACATGAATTTGAGGAGTTTGAACAATGAACATTTTGAAAATCAAAGATTATGAATAAAAAGGGAGATTCTGATTACCCTAATATTAACAGGGATACAGTTAAGTCTAAAAGGTGTGGCAGATACAGAAGTCCAACATTATTTGGGAGAAAACGTTTTGTAATATATGGCAATATCAACAAAAGCAGGGTGCAATAGCAGTATCAATTAAAGGAGTGGATTGGAGAAAGGAACATCAATGGGAGTATGTTGTTCCAATAGCAATTATAGTTAAAATATTTTCCCATAGGTGTGAAAAAAGACAAAGGAAAAAAAAGATAGAAGTTCAATTTTCAAGGACAAAGGCACAGATTAAAAGTTAAATCTCATGAATTCCTTTGGAAAGTGGTAAATTGGACCCAAAATCGGCAGTAAACCACAGTTAATGGTTTGTAGAATTTTCATGATTCAGGATCTGCAGGATTCAGTAGCCTTCTTTTTCCGACACATATTACCACTTTCGACATCGTTTGATGAAGAAATGATAGGTGAGGTAAAAGTGGTTTCCATTGCGGAAGAAACCTGTGCGAAGCAATGGCTGATCTAGCCTTAGCCTTTTTGGGAAGACTCACTGAAAATAGTGTAATCAATTAAACCACAATGAAAAATATAAATACACTGAAATATGACACACCAGCAGGGTTAGGATATTACCATTCCAAACTTTTAAAGAAATTTGGTGAGGATATTATAGATGCCCCAAGTACAATCTCCTCATGTTTCCCCAATTCAGAAATCATTCTTTTAAATTATTCTGTAGATGTACAGGGGATAGAAGAGCAGGAAAGAGTCTACAATTAAGAAAAGAGTAAAAATTTAAAGTTCATCAGTGTGTGCCACCATAATTGTGTAAATATGCCGGATGAATCAGACTGAATTTTTTGAAGTTGCACTAGAGTTATTGATCGGGAATGCTTATAAATTTTCAGAAGGCATTTGATCAGATTTTCCACATGAAAGAATGGCATCTAATGGTGGCACTTACAGAATTGCGGCCACATTATTAATCTGTTTATGAAAATGGCTGAGTAGCACAAGAGATTATGGACATCAGCTAAGTGCTCTAATTAGCAGGAAGTGACAATTAGTATCACACAAAGATCTGTGCTAGGACCTAAAATTATGTATTGCATTTATTATTTGAGAACTGCAAATCCAACTTTGCAGCTAACAAAAATAAGTAACATTGTTGAAGGAAAAATAAAATTACAAAGATATCAATAGATTAAGTCAATGAACAAAACTGTGACAAATGGTTTTCAATGCAGACAAACGTGAACAGCTAAAAATAGATAAATTCAATACCATCCCACATAGAACTAGAAGAGATGGCGATCCTAAAACAGTCCTGCCAAGGCCACACCTGGAAGGTCTATATTAAACTCTGTGCACCCCATTTGAGAAGGAAGTGTAGTTCATATTTACCAGAATTAACTTGAACGCCAAATTTTAAATTTCCCCAAGAGATTATAGAAAGTTGGTTTAATTCCCAGGAGTGAGAAAATTAAGGATTTAACTGAATTCAAATGTTTGTAGTTGGGAACAAGGCTATGTGAAGCACTGGAAGTGTCATCAATATGGGCCTCAGGAATTGGTGCATATGGCAAAGCCTTTGTGCCCATTTAAGATCACTGCTCTTCTCTGTGTTTGCTCTGGCAGAGGCATAGTCTCTGCAAGCTTCTTCATCTTTATCTGCAGTTTTAGAAGAGTCAATTCTGTGGCATCTAGCATTTCAGCTTTGCCATCACCAAGACATCTGTTCACAGGATTATCTTCTTTGAAGAGCTCTGGAAGGTCAAAAGGTCCATGGATGAATTCATCATTGAAAGACCAACAAATGTAAAAATGTAATATTAATGTAGACACACTGTCACATGCACTTTTTATTCAGCTTTTAAATTTAAAAGGCTGAGTAGAAGTATAAAAAAAAACAAACAAGCCTTCCTTTGACAAGATCATGCATGGCAGGTTAGTCTGGAAGGTTAGATCACTGGAGATCTGTGGGGGGCATACAAGGGGAGGCTGGCCCATTGGATTCAAACTTGGCTTAGTGGAAAGAGTGAGTGAGTAGCAGTATGGATATGTTGTTCTGATTGACTGCCTGTGACCAGTGGTGTGCTGCAGGATTGGTACTGAGTTCACTATTGTTTGTTATCTATTTGACGATTTGGATGGCAATGTGATTAACATGATTAGTAAATTTACAGAATATACCAAGATTGTTTGTTTTGTTGTCACCGAGGAAGGATATCTAAGTTGTCAATGGGATCAAGATCGGTTGGGAAGATGGGTCAAGGAATGGCAATCATAATTCAACTCTGACAAATGTAAGGTGTTGCACTTTGTCAACCAAGAGAGAACTTAAATAAATGAATGGCCCTGGAATGTCATAGTACAAATAAACAAGGGGAAGAGGTGCATAGTTCCTTGAAAATGTCAAATCAGGAGGGGCGTGGACATACGAAGGACTTGGATGTGTTTTTATCAAATTCTCTTTGATCAAAAAGACTTAAAATTTAAAAATTAAAAATTTTTCACTAAAAGAAAATGGACAAAATAAGTACTAGGAAACCAAGGCAGCCAAGATCAAAAATTGCGGCACAAACATGGCCTTGGGATCAGCAGAGCTGGGGAGTCGGGACAAGAACTAAATATTATCCTGGAGAAAATGGAAAACTTGAGCAACCGATTTGTTGGTGTTGAAAATGTAATGAGAGACATGACTGAAAGGATGACTGAAATTAAAGAAATTGTTAAAGACTTAATGGAAAGAATGACCCAAGCAGAAGTAGACTTGGTAAAAATACAAGATAAGCTAAAAGCTTTGAAGAAAGATGCAAAGCAATGGAAGTTGGATAGACAAGGTCTGCTAGACAAGATTGACCAAATAGAGAATTTTAGCAGACAAAATAATGTCCGAATTATTGGAATGAAAGAAGGAATCGAGTGAAAAGATCCAGTGAACTTCTTTGAAACATGGATCCTGCGAGTGCTGGGAGAAAACAAATTCATAGAAAAATTGCATTTGAAAAGGCTCACTGGTAAATTTCTATTGCTGCAAGGTTTTGGAGTCCTCTGGGCTTGTAACACATTGAATGTGTTTTTTTTTAAAAAGGGGAAAGATCGCTATTATTTAAACAATCAAAAAGGTTTTTATTGTTGAATGATATTTGTTTTAAAAAATCAACATGGATAGAACATTAAAATTTATTAGTCTTGATGTTAATGGGATAAACAGGTGGGTCTTTGCACCTCCTTACCAAATCAGAACATGCTAAATTAAATATAGGATAGGTGGGGCAAGTAATATCGTCTACATTTGGCTCAAAAGCAAGAGGAGTAGCGATTCTAATTAACAAAGATATACCAATAAGAGACACTGACTGACCAAGCCAGAAGATTTATAATGGCACATTGTCAAGTTTATGCAGAATCATGGATGTTTATGAACATCTATGCAGCAAATTATGACAATGAAACCTTTATGAAAGATTTAAAAAAAAACAGCAGAGGGAAAACAAAATATACTGGTCAGGGGAAACTTCAATTTCTGTCCAGATCCAATACTGGACAAATCAGCCAAAACAGTAACAAAGGCAAAAGCTGCAAAAATGACACTGTCATTTATGAAAGATTTAAATTTGTTTGATAAATGGAGACAGCTTAACGTTATAGAAAGAGACTATTTGTTCTACTTAAGGGTACATGATTCACATGCAAGAACTGATTTGTTTTTAAAGTCTGCTCAGTTGAAAAGTAGAGTGATAAAAACAGAATATTTGGTGAGACTTTTATCAGATCATTCACCATTAACTTTAACTATTGTAATAATGGAAAAACAAGAAAGTGTGTGGTGACAGAGTTTATAGATAGGTTTTTGGGAGATAAATTGGGAAAGGTTTGTTATAAGTTACATACAAACACTTTAAAACATATCTTATTTGAAAGACTGGAGCTCTGCTAATGCTAGACATATTGGCTCCACAGCTTTTGCAATAGCTTTGGAGAGTGCTCACGAGACTTCACTAATAATTTTTTTTAACAAAAGACAACAGATGAAATATCTTGTTGGAGCCACAGATTGTTGTTCTAAGAGGGTCATGTGGTTTTGCAACCAGAGAGAGTCAAACAGCCTTTCTCTGAGAGAGAAAGAGAGAGAGAGAGAGAGTGAGAGCGAGAGAGAGGGGGGAGAGACAGACAGACAGACACAGAGATCACTTCTACAGTGTTACAGCCAACAGAAGCAACTGGGATTGGAACAGGACAAGCTGGGTAAGCTTGTGGAAAGCCCCATTTGGAAGACAGCCTGGTCAAAACCCGTGTGGTTCATGCAAGAGGAGAGGACTGGCTGTCTAATGTTTCACTTGGAATAAATGAAACAAAAAGGAACTCTGTGGTGACCTGAAAGGAAGAGGCTATATTCTTGAGAACCCCGAGGAGGCGAGTTTCTTCGGCAAGACACTGAAGTGGCTGATTAAAAAGAAATCAGTTGTGGGTGTCCAGTGAACTACAAATCTCTCTCTGAGAACTGACAAGAAACTTCCTGAGCAGTAAACATTTACCTTTCAAGCACCAAAGCCTGGTGAACTTTATAAATGTCAAATTCTGTGCACAGTATAAGAATTGCCTGCAACCAGTGAAATTGGAGAATGAGAAGTGAGATTGGACTGTGAATCAAAGAAATTCTCTGAACTTACACACACACACACACACACACACACACACACACACACCACACACATACACACGCGCGTTTAGAATTAGAAGGGGGGGGGGTTAAGTTAGGTTAGTTAAGTCAATAGTGATAAGTTAAAGTGTGATTCTGTTTTCATGTTTAAAGATAATTAAGATAATTAAAAGCAACTTTTGTTTAAGTAACCATTTGTCTTGGTGAATATCTATTGCTGCTGGGTTTTGGGGTCCTCTGAGCTTGTAACAATAGGACCAATGAAAACTACACTGAAGAAATTATAATGGGAGATGGCAGAGGAATTGAATGAATATTTTGATCAGTCTTCACCGTGGAAGACATTAGTAGCATACCAGACTTTCATGGCTCTCTCATAAGTGAAGGGAGTGTGATCAAGATCTGAGAGAAGGTACTTGGGAAGCTAAATGGTCTAAGGGTAGATAAATCTCCTGGATCAGATGGAATGCACCCTCAGGTTCTGAAGGAGGTAGTTGTAGAGATTGTCAAGTCAACTCATTTATCCTTCATACTATGCTTACATGGTAGGATGAAATAGTATTTATCGAGGACCACCGAGCATATTTACGTAGATACAAGTTAGGAAATCAGTTAACACATTAATATATTAAGGTATTAAGATGTATACACTGAAAGTCCACAGTGCACTTTGCACATCTGTACTAGGAGTCCAGAAGCCTGATGGTTTGGGGGAAAAAAGCAGTTTCCCAATCTAGCAGAAGGAAGAACAGTTTACATTTAGGATGTGTGGCGTCTTTCACAATGATTATTGCTTTCCACCTACATTGAGTGTGATAGACATCTTCATTATCCTCTGCAGGGCCTTGTGGTCCAAGGTGGTACAGCTTCCAAACCAGGTGTTGATACAGTTGCAGAGGATGCTCTCAATACATCTCCTGTAGAATTAGTGAGGATGGAAGGTGGGAGGTGGATTTTCCTCAGCCTTTACAGGAAGTAGAGGCACTGCTCGACTTTCTTGGTTATGGAGCTGGTGTTAAGGGACCAGGAAAAGTTCTCCACCAGGTGCACACTGAGGAACTAGATACTCTTGACTATCTCAGAGTCAATAGTCAGGGGAATTTGATCTCCCCAGGTCCTCCTGAAGTCGATAACTATGTGGAAGGCATTGGTAATAATCTTCCAGGAATCAAAGGAGTCTGGCATGGTTCCATTGGATTGTCAGATCGCAAATGTCACTCTGTGCTTAAGAAGGGAGCAAGGCAGTAGAAAGGAAATTATAGACCGATTAGCTTGATGTTGGTGGTTTGGTAGCTGTTGGAGTTGACTGTCAAATACCTGGAGGTGGGCCCAAGCACCTTAGTTTGGTTCTTTAGTTCCTTAGTTCCCTTAAAAGGAAAGTCATGCTTGACAAACCTATTGCAATTTTTTGAAGCGAGCACAAGTAAGATAGACATGGAAGATGCAGTGGATGTTTTATATTTGGACTTTCAAAAGGCCTTTGGCAAGGTGCCACACAAGGCTGCTAAACAAGATGAGAGCACAAGGAATTTCAGGAAGGATACTAGTATAGATCTGGCTGGTCAGCAGGAAACAGAGTAAAATAAAGGAATCCTATTCTGGTCGGCTACCAGTTACCAGTGGTGTTTCGTAGGGGTCGGTGTAGGGGCTACTTCATTTTACGCTGTATATAAATGATTTAGATTAAGGAATAGATGGCTTTGTGTCCAATTTTGTAGATGATACCAAAATAGATAATAGGGGAGGTGGTGCTGAGGATACAGAAAGGCTGCAGAGACTTGGATAGATTATGAGAATGGCCAAAGAGGTGGCAGATGAAATATAACGCTGCAAGGGGTACGGACATGCACCTTTCAGAAGGAATAGATGGGCAGACTATTATTTAGATGGGGAGAAAATTCAAAATTCCAAAGAGCAAAGGGATACACTAAAGGTTGGCCTCCAGGTTGAGTTGGTGGTAAAGGCAGTGATCCAATGTTGGCGTTCATGTCTCGAGGGATAGCATACAAGAGCTGGGACGTAACATTTAACCTCTATAAAGCACTGGTGAGTCCTCACTTGGAGTACTGTGTACAATTTTGGGTGCCATATTTGAAAAAGGATATACCAGCATTGGAGAAGGTTCAGAGAAGATTTATTAGAATAATACCAGAAATGAAAGGGTTAGTATATGAGGAATGATTGTCAGTTCTTAGACTGTATTTGTTGGAGTACAGAGAATGAGGCTGTAAGGCCTAGACAGAGAAGATGTGGCAAGGATATTTCCCATGGTAGAGGATTCTCGGACAAGATAATTTCAGGATAAAAAGGCATCAATCTAAAACAGATGAAGAAAAATTTCTTTCATCAGAAGATCATGAGTCTCTGGAAGTGAGATCACTGGGTGTTTTTTTGAATATTTTATTTATAATTTTTCAAACTCAAATAGTGTCAACAATCAATAATAAGGAAAAAAAGCTACATTCTCCAATCATATACAAGCTTCAGCATCGAGTCCAATCTGCGCCTCCCCCCCCACATTTCACAAATACTAAATAGGAAGGTTAAAATTAAACAGACAATCACCTCAAAGAAAAAAAAGCAGCATTTCTGCATTCCAATGCGCAATGCCTAGATGAGAGTCCGACTTCCAGGTAACTGCTATACACTTCCAGGCCACTGCCAAAGCAATCATTACGAATCAAATTTGAAATTTGGACAGGTTTATCTTAAGCCTTATGTCCATGATATTTCCCCACAGGAACAATTCTGGGTCCTGTGGAAACTCTTTACCTCTGATTTTCTCTGGGACTTGGCCTAGCTCTACCCAAAAGGTCCTCACCTTGAAGCATGGCCAGGTTGAGTGCACAAAGGTTCCTGTCTCTATCCCACACCTAAAACAGTGATCTGAAATTTTTGGCTTGGCTTCATTCAATTTTTGCGGCATACAATTGGTGTTGAAAGTTATACTGCACCAGCCTACATCCAGTATTAATAATTAAGGTCATGCTATCACAACACAGGTCTGATCAGCACTATTCGTCAATCATTACACTTAAGTCTGTCTCCCATCTTTGCCTTGATGTATGAAGACCCAGTTTCAGGCTTCACTGGGTGTATTTAAGGCAGAAATTGACAGGTATTTGTTTAGTCAGGGCATCACGGCTTATAGGGAGAAAGATGGGGAATGGGGCAGAGTGGGTGGATGGATGAGCTCATGATTACAGCAGACTTGATGGGCCAATGGGCGCACTTCTGCTCCTATATGTGAACTTCCCCTCTTCTACAGGGGTTGCTCCCTCAGTGCTTTCCTCATCCACTCATCCTTCGTCACCAATCACCCCCCCCCACCCCCGCCTGGCACCTTGCCCTCTGGCCGCAGGAAGCACCCACACCTCCTCCTTCTCCTCCATTTAGGGCCCCAAATAGTCCTTTCAAGTGAATCAACACTTCACTGCATATCTGTGGGAGTCATCTACTGCATCTGATGCTCCCTTTGTGGCCTTCTCTTCATCAGAGAGACAGGGCCCACTCTGGGAGATCTCTTCGGTGAGCACCTTCATTTTGTCCACATCAGTGACAGTGGCCAAGAACTTTAATTCCGCACCCCACTCCCATGCTCACATGTCTGTCCATGGCCTTGTGTATTATCCCACCAAGACCAACTGTAAATTAGAGGATCAACATTTGATTTTACATCTGGGCACTTTCCAAATGGGTGGCATTAACATAGACTTCTCCGGTTTCTGCTTGCCTATTCTCAGTTCTCCCTCCCTTATCTTTCCTTTTATCTTCTTTCCTCCAGCTCTCCACCCCCTTCCCTTTCCATTCACAGAGCCATCCCTCCTCCTCCTCCTGTTTGCTGCTGTGCTCTCCCTCCCTTATCCACCTATTACCTCCTGTCTTTGGGATTGTGCTCCTGTCCTTGGCCCTCACCCCCTACCATTTTGTTTGGGCACTGATGAAGGGCTCAAGCTCAAAATGTTGTGCATTGCTTGAATGTTTATCTGCACGCCTCTCTATATACTTCACTTTGGGCAAGAAACACTATATCCTGCAGTTTTTGACAAACTACACTATTCTTTGCACTTTGTTTTATTATTGTGTTAACTGCTGTACTTAAATATATGTTAACTTGCTTAGAGAACATTGAGCATTGTGTAAATATCCCTACTTCTACCCAGGTGTTGAAATGAACCTCCTTGATGAAGCAGTTGAAGAATTTGGACCAGAGATATTGCCGAGTATTCCCCCTGATTTCCATTGAACCCAAGATGCCTTTGTGCCAGACTTGATAATCAGGACAGGCAAATTTAAACCTCATCTTTATAATTCAGGTTCATTTTTACATATTACAACCAAGATGCATTAAGTTTGGAATTGAGTATTCTTGCCAGAATCCGAACTGAACATCAGTTCAGTAAGGATGATGAGTCAACATGCAGAGATGAAGTGCAGTCACTAATGGACTGGTGCACAGCCAACAACCTGTATTTGAATGTCAAAAAAGAGATGGTTGCTGACTTCAAGAGGGCCCAGGGGACCACATTCTGATGACCAGTGACGGTTCCACCTTGGAGGTTGTCAAGTGTATCAGGTTCCTTGGAGTGCACTTGGCGGAGAACCTCACATGGTCACTTAACAGAAGTTCCATAGCCAAGAAAGCCCAGCAGCACCTCTACTTCCTGCAAAGGCAGAGTCCATCTCCCTCTCTTCATCTCACTACATTCTACAGAGGATGTATCAAGAGCATCCTGTACAACTGCATCACTGCCTGCTTTGGAAGCTGTACCTCTTCAGACCACAAAACACTACAGAGGATAATGAAATCAACGGAAAAGATCATTGGGGGCTCTCTTCCTACCATGAAGGACATTTACAACACTCGATGCAGGCAAAAGGAAATAAATATTGTGAAGGACTCAACACACCCCTAAAGTAAATGGTTCTCCCTTCTGCCATCTGGTAGGAGGTACTGCAACACTTGGACTCATATGTCCAGATTGGGCAATAGCTTTTTCCTCCAAGCCACCAGACTCCTGAACTCCCAGAATATTTGGGGATTGGGTAGCCTGGAATGTTAATGTACAAGTCTTAATATTTTAAATGTGTTGAACTTCTATTCTAACCTATATTTATGTAAATATGCTCCGTGGTCCTGGAGAAACGCTATCTCATTTTTACCGTGGTATGAATGACAAATAAAGGTGACTTGACTTGAGTTCCCAGATACCTGCAATCAAGGAGTACTTCAATCAGCAATATCCATGTCATCACTTAGTTGATACTTCAAAATGAATTAGCTAAGTGGTATGTTACCCAGATTAGATTTTTCCTTAAAAAGCAAAACATTTTATTTGTTGTAAATCTGAATGCAAAGCAGAAAATGCTGGAAATACTCAGCAAATATCTGTAGAGAGAGAGAAACAACAGTAAACCTTTCACCTTTATGATTTAAAAAAAAATCAGAATGAGTTCTGAGTAAGTTGACCTAAAAATATAACTGCCTCCCTATCCTTCGTGGCTGATTATTCCAAGAATTTTTCTTATTTTATTTTGGCTATATCTTTTTTTGTGGACAGGCATTCTAAAGAGGAAAGTTGGACATAAATCATAATTTAGACCAGAAAATTTAATCCACATGGCAGAAACAGGTCCCATTCCAAATTGTGTCGCAGACACAATGGTAACGATTGATAAAGATATGTGGACTCAACTCAAAAGATGATAAGTTTCTTGCCAAGGAATAAATTTTGCTAAATAATAATAAATAATAAATAATGAATGAAATTTACCATTATTTCCTAACATTTAAAATGATTTACCGAGATGGAAAGATTTACCGATAACCTTAATAAGAAGAGTGAATTGTATTGAAATGAATATATTTCCAAGACTTCAACATATTTTTCCATCTATCCCGTATAAATTACCTAATTTAAAAAAAAGATTTGAATGTAATAGTGAGAAAACTTTTATGGAAAGATAAAATGGTAAGAGTATCTACTCAGAAATTAACATGGAAATATGAATTAGGAGCTTCACAACTTCCAATTTTTCAAAATTATTATAAAGGTGCTCAATTAAAATGTATTAATAGAATGTTTGACTCTGATAATTTGTTGACGTGGGCAGATATAGAGTTAAAATGAATTAATGAAAATAGAAGGGATCAATTTGTATATAAATGGAACAAAAAGTTGTTATATTCGCATAAGTCACCAATATTGTCTCATTTGATAGGAATATGGGAGAAAGTGAATAAGGAAATTGGTCCCCAAAGTAAAATATTGAGATATACTCCTTTGTATCAGAATAAGCTTTTTCCCTTTACAATTAATAATCAACTCCTTAAGATTTGGGAACAGAAAGGTATTAAGACAGTGAATAATTGTTATGAATTAAGTCAATATCTTTTGTTTGAGAGAATGAAAGAAAGATATCATACACTTTTTTGATATTATCAAATTAAATTGTTGCTACATGATTTTTATGGGAGTAATTTGGAGCTTCCAAAGGAATCAAAATTTGAAATGATAATTTGGGAAGGTGGAAAGAAAGGATTTATATCCAAAATGTATAAATTATTGCAACAAAAAAAGTGTAAGATATATTTACATAAGCCAAGATTAAAATGGGAAAAGGATTTAGGGGTAGAATTTAGTATAGAGCATTGGCAAACTATTTGTAAAAATAGTATGACAAAGATTAATGTTAGGTATAGACTTGTTCATTATAATTTTATTCATCAATTATATTTAACTCCAGAATGATTAAAAAAAAATAAAATTATATCTTTTGATTTATGTTTTTGATGTTAGAAGGAAAAAGGGACTTTTTTGCATTTAGTATGGTCATGTGGAAAAATTTAAGTTTTTTAGTCTAGGGTTAGAGAATTTCTACAAAATGTTTTTAAAATTAAATTTTCTTTGGACCCACCAATTTTTTAGTGATACAAGTACAACGTGTTTGAAATTAGGTCTGGACAAATTTCAAATAGCTTTATTTAGATCACTGCTCGCAGTAGCAAGGAAGTGTATTGCAATTACGTTGAAAGATCAAATAGAACTTAATTTACAAAGATGGCATTCAGAATTGAGATCTTGTATTTCTTTGGAAAAAATAACATATAATCTGCGAGATAAATATTTTTGATTTTTGGAAGGTTTGGAGCCCTTACTTGGATTATAATGGATTTAAAACTTTAAAGACCTGGACCTGGATGTAGCAGGATATTCCCCATCACACAATGATTAGTTACTGTGTATTTTTTGGTTACTTCTGGTTAACCTTTTTTTTCTTTCTTTTTCTTTTTTTCCTATTTTTCTTTTAGGGGTTAGTAGGATTATTAGAGATTTAAGGATTGAGATGTGGGGAGTGGGGGCATGATTAGTATAAGGGGTTAGGGAGGTGTAGAGGGGAGAGTTTTTTTAAATATATACAAACCATGTATGTCTTAATTACTCTGTCTGTCCATGGTTGTTAAAACTTTAAATAAAATATTAAAAAAGGAATAAATTTCGCATCCAGAGCCACTCAGTCTTGCCATGATGATCAATTTGACCTGGCTATCTTTTCAATAGCTAGTCACAGATGCACTATAGGAAGGGTTCAAGAGGGAAGAAAGGCACAGAATGGCAGTGGTTTGGCAGTTGTAGATGCTATTATGAAGAGACACTCAAAGCCTCTCAACACACTAAATGTACATTTTATATCAGTAATATTGTGATCCAATGAGTATTACATTAATCTATCCTGTTTTATTGTTCTTTGGTGATATATGATTCAGATCATACTTGCATACCAATGGTCTGAGGTGGAGAGAGTGGCGAGCTTCAAGTTCTTAGGAGGACATATAACTATCAATCTGCAATGGTCTAACCATGTTGATGTTATGTAATGAACTTCACTTTCCTAGAAGCCTAAGGAAATTTAGCATGTTCCTGAGGTCTCTTACCAATATATTTTTTTATATTGTGACAGATTATGTAATATTTTATATTGTATATAGGGAAGATAGATTGTGGGGTTTTTAGATAGGTCACACACAAATACAATCACTTCAAAACAGATCTCATTTAAAATGCTGGAGCTCTGCTCAAGCCAGACAGTCCAGGCTCCAAGTGCCTTTGCAAAAACTTTGAAGAATGCCTATAAGGACTTCACAAGTAGGTGTTAATTGGACATGCTGTGGACTAATGGATTATTCTTTTGGGAAGCAACAAATGAATGGACTCAAAGATTAGGTCCGGTGTCACCTTCTGTCTGAATGCAGTTTGCGGTTCTCGGAAGGTCATGTGGTTTTGCAAAGAGAGAGATAGAGAGAGAATGAGAACATGACAAGCTAGCAAGCTTGTGGAAAGACCCCATTTTGAAGATGGGTTGCAAGTTCTTAGTTCAGTCTGGTTAAAGCCCTTGTGGTCCATACAGGAGGGGATGGCTGGCTGTATAATGTTTCACTTGAAATAAGGGAAACAGAAAAGGAACTCTGTGGTGACCTGAAAGAAAGAGGTCATCATCTGGAAAACCCTGATGGGGCAAGATTCTTTGGTAAGACATTGAAGTGGTCGATTGGAAGGAATCAGTTTGTGTCCAACGAGCAACAAATCTCTCTCTGAAAACCAACAAGAACCTTCCTGAGCAGTAACCATTTACCTTTCAAGCACCAAAGCCTAGTAAAGATTCATAAATGTTAAATTTTGTGCACAGTACAAGAATTGCCTGTTACCAGTGAACTTGGAGGAGTGAAAAGTAAGATTGGACTATGAATCAAAGAACTTTTCTGAAATTATACATACATTAATTGCGTGCTTAGAATTAGGAGGGGATTAAGTTAGGTTAAGTTAATAGTAATAAATTAAAGTTTGATCCCGTTTTCATGTTTAAAGAAAATTAAAAGTAACTTTTGTCTTGGTGAATTTCTATTGCTGCTGGGTTTTGGGGTCCTGTGGGCCTATAACAATATATACAGGTATACCATAGAAAGTATCCTGTCTGGATGTATCGCAGCCTAAGGGAACTCCTTTTCCCAAGACTACAAAAAAAACTGCAGATAGCAGTAAAAGCAATTCAAGCCAAAACAAAAACCAATCTCCCTTCTGTTATTAAAAGGCTCATCCCACCCAAATCATAATCCCTTCTTCCCCCTTCCATCAGGCAGAATATACAGTGCCTTCCAGAAGATGCTCTACATTTCAGGACACCATAATCTTTGGGACATTTGGCTTCATAGATGCTTGTGATACTCAGGCATGTTTAATTGCTTCACTGGGGAAAGTATAAGAGAGCAAGGCTGGCTTCGAAACTTTTGATCACCTTTGGAGTCTGTAGTTGTCTCAACATGAGGACCAGAGTTGTGCCAATGAAAGTCAAAGAAGCCATTATGAGACTGAAGAACAAGAATATAACAGTAAGAGATATTGCCCAGACCTTAGGATTACCAATCCCCAATTGCCTGTCTGACAGATCAGAAACACTCTTCGGGAGGCAGATATGGATATGTCAATGACTACTGTCAGCTGAAGATTTCATGAAAAGAAATACAGAGGCTACATTGCAAGATGCAAACTACTAGGTAGCGGTAGAAACAGGATGGCCAGGTTACAATTTGCCCAAAGGTATTTAAAAGAGCCTGCAGAATTCTGGAAAAAAGGTCATATGGACAGATAAGACAAAGAATAATCTGTATCAGTGATGGCAAGAGCAAAGTGTGAAGGTGTAAAGGAACTGCCCAAGATCCAAAGCAGATCACCACATCTGTGAAACAGGTGTTAAGCCTGGGCATGTTTGGCTGCCAGAGATACTGGCACACTCATCTTCATTGATGATGTAACTGCTGATGGCAGTAGCAAAATGAATTCTGAGGTGTATAGAGACATCTCATCTGCTCACGTTCAAGCAAAAACCCCCAAACACATTGGACAACACTTGATCTTACAGCAAGACAATGATCCCCAAAATACTGCGAAAGCAACAAAGGAATTTTTCAAAGCTAAAAACTGGAAAATTCTTGAATGGCCAAGTCAGTCATATGATCTAAATCCAGTTGATCATGCCTTCCATATGCTGAAGAGAAAACTTAAGGGGACAAGTGCCAGAAACAAGCAGGAGCTGAAGATGGCTGCAGTAGAGGCCTGGCAGAGCATCATCATAGAAGATATTCAGCACCTGGTGATGTCTATGAATCACAGACTTCAAGCAGTCATTGCATCCAATGAATATGCAACAAAGTACTAAACATGACTTTTAATCTACATACCATTGCTATGCCCCAAATATTATGATGCCCTGAAATGAGGGGACTATGTATATAAAGTGCTGTAATTTCTACATGGTCAAACCAAAATTAACACAAATACCCTTTAATAAAATCTGGAATATGCAGGTGCAAATAAAGTAAAAAAAAAATGTTTTTATCCCAAACATCATGGAGGACACTCTAAATGTACTCAAGAACATAAACCTCTGGATTCAAGGCCAAGCTCTTTTCTGCTGTTGTCAGACTCTTGAATGGATCGGACACTGGCAAATGATAGTGCCCTTGCATTGCCTTTAATAATTATACCTCCCTCTATTCCCTGCACTGATTTTGTGAGAGCCTACAAATGCCGAGGCTCATTCCTGACTGCTTGTGCTGTTTGTGTTTAGTGTGAATAGTCTCCCCGTGACCTCACAGGTTTCCTCTGGGTGCTCCAATTTCCTCACAGCCCGCACACCCCTGAAGACACGTGGATTGGTAGCTTTATGCAAGGGGCTGAGGGTGGGGGGCAAGTCAATGGGAATGAGGAGAGAATAAAATGAGATTACCAGAAATGGGCATTTGAAAATTGGTATGAATTTGGCAGATTGAAGGCTGCTTCTTGCTGTGACTCTTCTAAGTACATTCTCTCCTTTTCCGTCAGAATTTAATCCTGCATCTTTAATGCCAGGTGAACTGCATCCTCTCGCCCTGTTTTCTTAAACATTATAGTTGTATTATATACCTTTGGATCTCTAGGAACAATTACTAAATGAATAGAATTTTGGGAAGATCATGTCCATTAATCATCTTCATCACCACCTCTCAAAATCCAAGATGCAAGGCCACGGGCCTGTACATTTATTGCCTTTCAATGCCATTAATTTCTTCAATTTATTTTGCTAATTTCTTTAAGCTAATCATTTACTGTAAACCTTGACTGCATCTTGGAGGTTTTGTCCATTAAGACATTCAAAATATTTGTTTTGTTTCCCTGGCATTTCCTTATTTACTAATGTAGTTTCTCCTAACTTGCTCTATGTGGGATCCAAATTATCTTTGGTTAATTTTTCCATTTTTCAAGATTCAAGATTCTTTTATTGTCATGTAGTAAAACAGATCTAATATTACACAAAACTGCTTTTAAGGTAGATAAAGATTCACCATCAGCAGAAATTCACTGGAGTCCCTTGAGAAAGAGAAGGAAAAGAGAGCCCCTTCAGAATCACCAAGTGTTTGTGGATTCACCTCCTGAGCTCCCATACTCTCTGCAGCCACACAGACTCAGTCCAAACCATAAGCAACCTGAGCTCCAGGTCCAAACCTCCAACACGATCAGGGAGCCTTCAGTGCCCAAGGCCTTTCAGGAGACCCTCCTGTTAACAGCATCCTGGTTCTTGTACGCTCTTCAGCCAGTCTTGAGTCAATCTCCAGCAGGCTGCAGCCTGGTGCGAGTCCTTTGACCGCAATTCACTAGCAGCCCGCCGCTTGTGTGGGTTCCTTACCTTGAGTTGACAACAGCCCATCACCTGTGTTTTCTTCAGCCGCAGAAACCCTCGCTGGTCTGCTGCCATGGTCCGTCCTGTAGGGTAATCTCTGCTTCTCAAATGGGCAGTTTTCTCCTGATTTTCTAGTGCCCTGCTCCAGTCCTCTGCTTCCCATGTGTGCACACCTCAAGGCAGCTGCTGATCACAGGCGCCACCCTCTTTGTCCTAGACCCTGTGATTGCAGGATCTTAAAACACCTTTAGCTCCTTTCACATGCCATTTAAAGCATGTATGGAGCCGTTGGTAGTAGGACTGGGCAGTAGACCCATGTAGGAGCGCTCTCCGACTGTGCATCAGCGATAGAAATATGCAATAGATACAGAGCCAATAGAAACGGTAGTAATTTGTTTATGCTTATCGTTAGCCTGCTGCCCTATTATGCTTTACCTTTTCTTTTCAATTTATTTGTACCCCTCTACTAAAAGCTGAAGTTTTTTTTTCAATTCTCAGACCTGTTGCATTTTTGGACTTTGCTTTCTGGGATAATTTTAATTTGCAGCCCATTTACTAAATTAAACAAAAGTCACCATTTGGGTGGTAGCCTCTGGTGGTGCATTTAAGAACTGTTGATGTTAATCACAGATTTGCATTGTCCATGCCTATGTTAATCTCATGTGCCCGTGTTAGGCCCAAAACCATCTACTCCTATCGTGGTACCTGTCCACAAACGTCTTTTAAAGATTGTAATCCCATACACCTCTACCTCTTCTTCTTGCAGCGAACTACCACATAACCACAATCATCAGAATGATAAAGATTTCCATTATATTTGACCTTAAACCTAGCTTCAGATTCATCCTATTCAAGGAAAAATACGTTATCTATCCTATCTATGCTCCTCATAATTTTATCAAGTTCTGTAAGGTATCCTCAGCATCTTATATTTCAGAGAGATTAAACATAGGGCATTTAATTTCTCTTTGTTTTTTAGTGAAGTCCCCATTCCAGGCTATACGCTGGTAGATCTCATCACAGTGTGGTGATCAGAACTGTACAAAAGACTATGTTTAGTACAGCTGCAACATGACATCCTGACTTATATACTCACTCCCCCAGCTGACAAAACCAAGCATGTTGAATGCCTTCTTCACTATCTATTCATCGGTGTCACTATTTTCAAGGAGCTAAGAACTCGTACCCCAAGGTCATTCTGTGCATCAACAGTCCTGGGGTGTGTGCAATTTACTTTTTATGTTCTGTAAGTATTTGTTTGGATTAAATTTAAACTGCCACCACTCTGACCAACTCTTCTGCAGATTTATGTTCCTTTGTATCCTTTCACAACCTTGGCCATCTATAATTCCATTAATTTTTGTCTTGTATGAAGAAATGGATTGTAATAAACAAAAAGTAAGCTGCAAATAACTCACACCAATTTTGGAAAGAGGCTTAAATTCTAGAGTTTGATCCTCCATATATTTAAGCAATAGTTTTAAACAGCAATTTCATGGTGCATGGTCTGATGGCCTCAAAACACATATAGCAACTCCATTCTTGGTGCAAAATATAGAGCGCACTTCCAATCTGTCTATGAATTGAGCAAGATCAATCAGTTCAATTCTTTTTTCCCCTTTACCTCTCAAACATTTTGCCTGCAGTTTTTCTAATGAACTTTGAGAAAAAAATGCAATATCAAGTGCCTTCTCAAATTTTAAACATACTGCAGTACAATTTCCTCAAATGGTGGTTTATAAAAAATATCATTTGTTGTGAAATTTGAACCAGAACTACACTAATGTAGACAGATAAATCAAGGATTATGTTTGAGGATACCCAGCTGATTCTATACATCTTGGTGGCTTCCAAAGAGTTCCATCACTCTTTTGCATGTTTGAATTTTCCTCTATTAAAATTTGCTTTGTTGTCACAATCAGAAACTGAAGTGCACAGAAATGGGACTGATTGTCAATTATCTGGAGCAGATAATTTCTCACAAATTCATAACTTGACATTATAGCACAGGATAATAATGTATGAATGCTTAATATGATTGTCTTACATTCATCTCCCTACTTAAATAGAAATAGAGATGAAAGCTACAAATGTACAAGTAGACCCCAGATGAAGGGATGATGAAGATGAATATCGCAATCACAATATTAGTACATGGAGATCATTAGACCAACTGAAGAACCTTGTTCAAATGTCTCTTAGCATCAATTCCTTACCTGGCAACAATTAGCTCCTGGTCTCCTTTGTTGCAGTTCTCTAAAGGGACTCCTATATAATATATAAAGAGATGATGTGCAACATTAGAAAATCACTTAAATCAATTTCAATGTCAAATTATGCCAAATATTCAACAACATTGTAGTTACCATAATTTTAGGTTTAATCTTTCATTTAGGTACAAAAGAGACTGTACCTTGAGTTAGTGAAAGTGCTTCTGTAACACCTGTTGTGGTGATACAACCACTACACTGGCCGCCTGCCTACCGGCCTACTGCAGGGGGCAACCACTGTACCTGCAGGTAGGCAACCTGGGAGGCTGGCCCCACCTGCCTGCTGTCAATCACCAGCCCGCATAAGGGCTTGGGCATGTGGAGCCAAGAGTGTACTGAGACATGGTGTATACAAGTTTAAGCTGATTAAAGCCTGTTATACAGTCTGTGGACTTTGTGTCTGAATTTTTCACACAGCAGTGCTCTCACCTGTATTTTTAGTCCTCATTTTAGTCCAAAACTGAAGGAAATTTGTAAATTGGGACCTAACTTTTTTTGAAATAAGATTGATGCTCCATATGCTCTCTCAGGTGAAAAATCCCTAGAAGAGTGAAGGGTTTCAGACTCTCTTTAACAACAGGTATCCTTTGAAAAAATACTTAAAAGAACATTATCGGGTTATTTTGAAGTATATGTGATCCTGCCCCTTAACTTTAGAAGAGTGTCCAAAAGCCCACAAAAGTATTCTACTGGCTCAGAAATAAATTGGAATACCATGGATCTGAAGAATGCAGTCAAATCTAATCATTTCTCTTTTTGTGATTGCCACACTGGTAGCATTGCTGAGATTAGTTAATGTCACTCTGAACACAATTAAGAGTTTGGATCTAATAGCTATATAGCATGACCATAAAAATGATTATTTAGCTCTTGGGGTTGGGTGGGAGATGAAGGAAAAGCACATCAATTCTCTGACCGAAATGGGCATAATTATTTGACAATGCACCATTAAACAATGTCAGTTCAAAAAAGAACTTTTAAAAAAACTTACGGCCAGTCAGTTTATGAGTAATCCTCTCTGCCAGTTGGCTTCCATGTGCCAGCTGATCTCGGAAACATTGTCCCATATAGTAATCAATATCATTTGCCCTGAGCAACTCCTCAAAGGACTTGGTGGTGTCTCTCAGGTGTTGTTTCAGAATGTGGCAGACGCCTCTGCCCTCGCGCATCTTCTGACGAAGGTGGGAGAGCTCTCGAGCCTGGATCTGGATCAGGCAATCATACTTCCTGGAAAGCAAAGCAGGATTGAAAAATGAGAAGAAAAATGAGGAAAAAAATCTGATGGAAAGTAAGGTACATATGAAGAAGGAATGTCGAATATTTGTGGAATCAACTCTTTACCAAGACATTAGTATATAAATCTATGCTGATGCTTTAGTGGAATAGGACAGGATCCTTTATATGTTTCCAAAGAGAAATGTAGTTTTAAATCACATTTGTAACTTATCAATCATTTGAAAACAGAGGAGCAGCTGATTGGGCAATTGAGGTCAGGTGATCCAAACATCTCCATAAAAGTGAGAGACTGTGTAGCAGAGTGGTCATTGTTGGAGTGGGCTGAGTCAGAGAGGAAAGAGTTTGGCTCAAGGGAGTTCAGTGAATAGAAGCTGAGGTGGTGGTGCAAGAGTTGAAGTAAGAAAGGGCCACCCTATTCAAGAAACAAAATGGATTTAGCAGGTAGGCACAGGTAAGGGCAGGCTTAGATACGATATTTTTTCCTCTAGTCATAAACGGTGGGAATGGCAGCCAAGGCAGGGGAATGCTCCTCTTGCAGAATGGGGGTTATCAGGGAAGCCAGCAGTATCCGATGACTTCATCTGCGAGAAGTGCATCCAGCAGCAGCTCCTGAAATGCCAATTTAAGGAATTGGAGCTAGAGTTGGATGAACTCCAGATCATTTGGGAGGCAGAGGGGGTGACAATAGGAGTTTCAGGGACACTATCACATCTAGGAAGCAAGAGGAGGGTAGATAGATGACCGTCAGGAGAGAGGAAAGGACTAGGCAGGCAGTGCAGGGCACCCCTTTGGCCATTCCCCTCAATAACAGGTATACCAGATTGGATACTGTTGGGAGGGATGATCTACCAGGGACAAACCACAGCAATCAGGTCTCTGGCATGGAGTCTGGTGCTGTGGCTAAGAAGGGAAGAAAGAAGAGGTGAGGTGTAGTGATAGGGGATTCCACAGGTAGGGGAACAGATAAGAGACTCTATGGAAAAGATTGAGTATCCCAGATGGTGCCAGGGTTTGAGACATCTTCAAACGAGTTCATGACATTCTCAGAGCAGAATTAAAGTTAAGTTAAGGGGCAAGTAGCCGGATGTTGTGGTCCATTTCGGGAGCAATGACGTGGGTAGAGATGGTGAGGAAGTCCTGCAAGGAGAGTTAGGCACTAGGTTGAAGGACAGGACCTCCAGGATTGTAATCTCAGGGACGCTACTCATGCCACGTGCTAGTGAGGTTAGAAATAGCTTAATACATGGCTAAAAATATGATGCAGGAGGGAGGGCTTTAGGTTTCTGGATCATTGGGCTCTCTTCCAGGGAAGGTGGGACCTGTTCTGACAGGAAGATTTGCATTTAAACTGGAGGGGAACTAACATCCTTGCAGGAAGGTTTCTAGTGGTACCAGGGGGTTGAAATTAGATTTGCAAGGAGTTGGGAAACAGAGTGCCAGAGCAGATAGAGGAATGGAAGAGGGAAAAGATGATGTAAAAAGTGCATGCACCATTAGAAGTCAATGGATTGTGCATGGTGGAAATAATCTCAGGTGCATCTGTTTCAATCTAAGGAATATTGCAGGAAAGGCAGATGAGTTTAGAGTGTGGTTTGGCACATGGGATTATGACATTGTGGCCATTAGTGAAATTTGGCTTCAGGAGGGCAGGACTGGCATCCGTCACTTTAGATGCGATAGAATATGGGGGGAGGGAGTGGTGGGGGGTGGTGATGGAGATGAAAGGGGGAGGAGTGTCATTGCTTGACAGGGAAAATATCACAGCTGTGCTCAGGCAGGACAGAGCATAGGGCTCATTGACAGAGGTTATATCAGTGGAGCTGAGGAATGGGATTGTATTAAATACTGCCCAAGAGTCAACAAAAATTGGAGGAGCAAATCTGTCGTGAGAATGCAGACGCTGAAGGAAACTTAAGTTTGTGATAGTAGGAGATTTAATTTTCCACATATTGACTGGGACTCCCATACTGTAAAAGGGCTAGATGGGTTGGAGTTCCTAAAATATGTTCAAGAAAGTTTCTAAATCAATATATTGAGGTACCAACCAGAGAGAATGCAATATTGGATCTCCTTTTAGGGAATGAGACAGGGTAGGTGACAGAAATATGTGTAGGGGAACATTTTGGGTCTAGAGTTCATAATGACATTAGTTTCAAGTTAATTATGGAGGATGGGTCTAGGTCTTGGATTGAGATTCTAAATTGGAGAAAGGTCAATTTTTAGGAAATTTGAAAGGATTTAGAATGCGTGGATTGGGATAAGATGTTTTCAGGGAAGGAGGTGTGAGGTAAGTGGAGGGCCTTCAAAGGTGTAACTTTGAGAGTAAATATTTTGAAGGTTTCTGTCAGGATCAAAGGCAAGATTAGAAGGCATAGGATTTCTTGGTTTTTGAGGGATATTGGGGATCTGGTTTGGAAGAAGAGAGGTATAAAAACTGTATAGGCAACATGGAGAAAATGAGATACTTGAGGAGTATTTTAAATGCAAGAAAAACCTCAAGAAATAAATCACGAAGGCTAAGAGAAGATATGAGGTTGCTTTGGTAGACAACGTGAAGGAAAATTCCTCAGGGTTTCTACAGGTCTATTAAGAGAAAAAGGATAGTAAGGGACAAAATTGGTTCCCCTTGAAGATCAGAGTGTTCGGTTTTGTATGGAGCCAAAAGAAATGGGGGAGATCTTAAATTTTTTTCATTAGTATTCACTCAGGAAACAGGCACAGTCATGGGAAGTAAATTAAACCAGCAGTGAAGTCATGGAACTTGTACAGATTAGAGAAGGATATGCTTGCCATCTTAAAACCAAATAAGGGTAGATAAATCCTCAGGGCCTGTCGAGATATTTCCTCGGACCTTGAGGGAGGCTTGTGTAGAAATTGCAGGGGCTCTGGTAGAAATATTTAAAATATCCTTAGCCACAGGTATGGTGCCAGAGGATTAGAGGGTAGCTTGCATTGTTGTATAGTTTAAAAAAATGCTCTAAGACTAAAGCTGGAAATTATAGGCCAGTAGCCTGACATCAGTAGTAGGTAAATTATTGGAAGGTGTTTGGATATACAATTATTTGGATAGCCAGAAGATGATTAGGAATAGTCAACATGGCTTTGTGTGTGGTAGGTCTTGTTTAACCAATCTAATAGAGTTTCTTTGAGGAGGTTATCTGGAAAGTCAATGAAGGAAAGGCTGTGGATGATATCGACATGGACTTCACTAAAGCCTTTGACAAAGTCACACATGGGAGGTTAGTCGGGAAGATTCAGACATTAGGTATTCATGGTGAAGTAGTGAACTGGATTTGACAATGGCAGGAATGGAGAAGCCAGAGAGCTGAATGGAAGATTGCTTCTCAGTCTGGAGGCCTGTGACTTTGTGGTGCGCCTCATGGATTGGTGCTGGGACCATTGTTATATGTCACCTATATCAACGATGATAATGTGGCAAATTGGATCAGCAAGTTTGCATATAACACTAAGATTGGAGGCGTTGTGGATAGCAAAGAAGGTTTTCAAAGCTTGCAGAGGGATCTGGTCCAGCTGAAAAAATGGGATGAAAAATGGCAGATGGAATTTAATGCAGACAAGAGTGAGGTGCTGAATTTTGGAAGGACAAACCAAGAAACCTCATACATGGTAAATGGTAGGACACTGAAGAGTGCTGTAGAAGAGGGATCTGAGAATACAGATGCATAATTCCCTGAAAGTGGCATCACAGATAGATGGGGTTGTAAAGAGAAGTTTTGGCATATAAACCTTCATAAATCAAAGTATTGAGTACAGGAGTTGCGATGTTATGGTAAAGTTGCATAAGACAATGGTGCAGCCAAATTTGAAGTATTATGTGCAGATTTGGTCACCTAACTACAGGAAAGATATCACTAAAATAGAAAGTGTGCAGAGAAGATTTATTAGAAACTGAGTTCCAGGGATAGGTTAAACAGGTTAGGTCTTTATTCCCTGGAGCATAGAAGAATGAGGGGAGATTTGATAGAGGTATTTAAAATTACGAGAGGGATAGATACAGTAAATGCACATTGGCTTTTTCCACTGAGGAGAGGTGAGATACAAACCAGGGGACATAGGTTAAGAGTGAAAGAGGAAAAGTTTCAGGGGAACTTCTTCACACAGAGGGTGATGGGAGCGTGCAATGAGCTGCCAGCTGAAGTAGTGAATGTGGGCTCAGTTATAACATTTAAGAAGAATTGAACAGGTACATGGTTTGGGGAGGTAGGGAGGGCTTTCGAGTGGGTGCAGATCAGAGAGACTAGGCAAAAAAAATTGTTTGGCACAGACAAGGGCCAAAGGGGCCTATTTCTGTGCTGTAGTATTCTATGGTCCTGTATTTGGGAAAGTTATCAATTGAAAGCCCATTTGTTGAAAGTGTTGATGAGCATAGACAAAATGATCAAACCCAACAGTGTTAAAGCAGAATGGTCAAAATGGCACCAAAATAGCCACTCGGATAAGGGATTGGACAACTCCTTGAATTAATAAAACTACATTCAGTAGGTGGAACTTCTTTCAAATGAAATTGGAAAAAATAGTTCCAGTTTGATTTAATATATTTACCCTGACCAGGAGGCAATTTTAGCTGAAGCACCTGCCATTTTCGTACACTTCAGTTGTGATTCTAAAGTGGTAACCCTGTGAATGAGCTTCTTTATTTCTGCATTAGACTGTGTTGTTGATTGGCAATGGTCACCTCCATCAGACTGCCAAACATCATCATCTTCCAGGTCATCAAGCTGCAAAGCTTCAAATACATCACCACGGTCAACGTTCTGCAATCTCTCCAAGCTGGAAGCATAATCACTAGTCATTGAAATTGAGCGGATACGAGACTGGAGTCTACAGATGACCTTATCAGATTCAGTCATTTGAGCTTTGAGGTCATTGATCTGTTTATGCAGGGTGGCAATATCATTAAGCTTTCCATCTTCTTCAAAAGTTGGCTCTCTCCTCAGGCAGGACTTGATTGATTGTGGATGGGAAAAGTCAGGATGGGAGGCTGAGGAGTGCAATTTCCCAAGCAAAGAGTGTTGCTGGATCATTTCTTTCTTGGAGGACGGGTACAAGTGTTCTTGAAAAACAATTTCACCG
Source organism: Narcine bancroftii (assembly GCF_036971445.1). Classification (NCBI taxonomy): domain Eukaryota; kingdom Metazoa; phylum Chordata; class Chondrichthyes; order Torpediniformes; family Narcinidae; genus Narcine; species Narcine bancroftii. The sequence continues at coordinate 89,278,053 of NC_091473.1, read as the reverse complement.
TACTCTGTTTTGGGAAATAAAACATCGAGTTAAAACAGTTTCTTTCTTGCACACAGATCATTCCTATTTACCATTTTCATTTATTCCTCTTGGAACAGCTGAGAGTTAATGCTTTAGGATTTTGACATCTCCCATTTCTTTGCCCATGAGTATGTGCTTAGATAGCTGTGGGGTTAGTTAAAAATAGTAGGTGGCCCACCCAAATCCAATTTGTCAGCTATCAAACAAATATCAAGGGTTAATACACATGCTACATCACCACAAACGTAGTCTTGTGCCCCACATATGTTGTGAAGACTTTTCTATTCCCTCTGTTTTACTAAAATAGCTTTTCCAAAATATTTTGCCAGTTTGTATAGTGGAATCTGCAAAAAAATGTTATATTTTACTGTACAGTACAAAATTGTGTAAAACAAATTGGTCAAACAATGGACCTTCACAACCATTGTGAGCTCTCTTTTTAAAATTTTTTTTCATTAAGGTGTGATAAAGAGGTGATACAGCAAAAGCGGAGTTTTCCTAACGATCAGTTTCAGGGAACTCAACAAGTTTATATTTTGGTTGATGTAAGACAAGGAAGGAACCAGTGACAAAGAGAAGCACAAAAATCAATGTTGATTATAAAATAGTGAAGTCAGGTGTTCAGTTAATGTATGTGGATCATTTGTTTGTTACTTTAAATATTATTTAAACATTTTGGAGGAAAAATAATAGTTTTGTTTTATTCCTAATCTAATGAATATTTTGTCAGACATCTGCTGGGGTAGTTAGTAGTATTATAATCCATTGCCTGGTCATCTACGTTTACATAATGTGGTGAGCCCAATAGTTCCTGTAGAAAGCATGAAAATAGGAAGTGCGGCAAGAAGAATTTAAAGTCGAGACTTCAAAGTTTTTCCACTTTTCCATTTTTTTTCTGGCCAAATGCTGCCTGAATTAATTTTCAGGCAATCTCCAGGACTAGACCTTGAGAATATTTAATAGAAATTGAATTGCTTGGTAGGTTTCAGATCAAGTCTGAGTGGGTTGTTATAATTAAATTTAATCAAAAATCCTAATTGTATTGTGTCAACCTGATTTAATTTGTTAATAAGGCACCCATCACTCTGAAACAGTATATTTATTTGACCTAATATCCTACATTTAAAAAAAGTGACCAGAATGGGATATGTTCCCAATTTTCTAGTGTTCTTTGACTGTTGAGTAAACTATAGTTTCCCCAGCTACTGCACATGCTATCAGGGGTTCTCTCCTGATTGTGCACTCTCTTTGCCTTCTTTTCTACTGCCTTTTGGCAGGCTGTTTATTTTGCTAATGGATGATTGGGAAATAAAATTAAGAGTGTGGATGAGATCCTGTCACAATCTCTTCATGATGCTTGACCTTGGCTATTTGTTCCCTCATCCAAACCTTTGTGCCCTCAAGTATTGTCATTGTGAAGCTATATGCAAGCAAGCCTGGCCTGTTATAATCAGTTCCCTCAAAAAGATAGCAAGAACAATTCTCATCTTCATGAAGCATTAACTTCATAAAACAATTAATCTATCAGTTTATTTATTCTTTGTTGGATTAACTTACTTTGTTGCAAAATACTTCAAAGCATTCTCTGAAAACCTCTAGACAGCATCATGGTATTACATGTAGGGCGGAGAACGTTCATTGTACTTCTCAGCAGTATTTAGAAAATTAACATTTGAACTACCAAATGTCATGATTGAAATGTTGTTGGCCTTCTGATGTGAAGGGGCTGGGTTCATGTCACAAAGGATTGCTTGTTATAGGGATGATGTCATGAAATGACCATAGGTTATTTAGATGTCAAAACTAATAACTTTTTTTTCCCTGCCATTCATGTTAAGATGCTGTTGTTAAATTCTCCAAGACCTCTAAATTCAAAACCTTTCTACACTACTGCACTCCCCCAAACTCACTGAAAATATCTCTTATTAAATTTTATTTCTCTTTTTACAGACTTTAACCCACTATAAGTGTAATTAAATATACTGTTTCAGGGTGATGGGTGCCTTATAATAATATTCATATTTTCTAACAACAGTGAAGGAGGGCATTCTTCTCCACTCAGAGCAATTTTATCACTCATTCCCCCATTTACTTTGCTGTAACCTATTTCCTTTCACACACCCATCAACTCCCCTGCTACCCATCTATTACCCAGCTAATTTACCAGTCTTTGGGATGTGGGAAGGATCTGAGCACCCCAGGTGATGACAGAAATTCGAATGGGAGTGAATCTGGTTGCTAGAGCTGTGGAGCAATAGCTGTAAGTGTTGCATCACTGGCAATGCCCTTTACAACAGCGTATTTCAGACAACACACAGCACTTCAAAGGGATCCGGTTCAATGAAAACTATATGATGTAGTCCACACAAAAACTGTTGGACAAACAAAAGTTTGTAAAATTATCAGGGGCATAGATGTGGTAGAAGGTAAGGGGTTTTAACTTGATTGGTGAATAAGCAGAATTGTAATTGACAGTAAGAAATGGCAGTTAAAAACTAATTAATTAAATAAATTAAGCCATAGCAAGACAGGTGACGTCAACAGCTGTGGCATGCAAGAGCTCATGGACCCACTTAAGTGTCTGAGGAGCTGAAGTCCAAGATTTGGGCACTGAAAAAAAATTTGGGCGAGGGATAGTTATCTGGACGCACCCTTCAGATTAAATACGACGGGACTGGTCTGTCAAAGAGCAGAAGGATGCAACCTATGAGCAGTGTTATAGGGGTGCAGAAGTTAGAGTTGGAGAAGCCTCAGCCTTAGATATAGCCAACTGCAATGACATTCTTGCAGTTTATACATACAAGACCAGAGAATATAGAAGGAATGAAGATGACCCCAAAGAGGAACAGTTGGTAATTCAGTTGGGGGGTGGGGGGGGGGGGGTAGGGAGGAAAATCAGAAGGAATGTTGTAGTGTCTGGGGATTGTATAATTTAGGGGAATAAACTATGTTTGCAAACTATGTGTTGATTACCAGGTACCTGACTTCAGGATATCTCCTCAGGATGGATTGGAACTTGGAATGGAAAGGGAGAAATCCAATTGTGATTCATGTGGAAACCAGCAAAATAGATAAAGATTTTTTGCTGAAGGAGGTTCTTCTCAAGGAATAGGAGTTGTTCAGAAGCAGATCCATGAGGATAATCATCTCAGGATTACTATACAAACCACGTGTAAATTGGCAAGGGGTTAATAACATTTAGAATGTCAAAAAGACAAGGTGATAGTGCAGGTAGTTAAATGGAGAACAAAAACTGGAATGTACAACAAAAAGAGTGTACCAACACGAGTATACTTCTGAGCAGCATCAGAGTGCAGGAAAATAGTTTAAAAAATACAAAACTGTAGGATCTCTATCAGAATGCAAACTGCATTAACAAGATGAATAAATGGACACAAGTATTAACATAATAAACAGGTACAATCTAACGGATACATGGCTGCAAAATGAATAAGGCTGGAAATTAAATATTCTACTATACTTAATTCAGAAGAGTAAAACATTTAGAAGAGGTAACGAAGGATATGATAAAGGCAGGTGGCATGAATAACACAGCACAAGTATAAATATCTCCTATTGAAATTAGCAAGGGCCTTGGTAAATCTGTACAAATTTCTCATAATGCTCTGGTCTCCTCATCTGAAGATGAACATGTATGATAGAGGAAGTACAAATTGGAGGATTATCCTGCACAACAGATTATGTAGACTATCCTCTCGAGAATTTAGTTGAACAAATGATCTCAGTGAAGTATCCAAAATTCTTAAAGCCCTTGACAAGGTAGATGCAGGTATGAGTTATCCCTGGCAGACCTCACAATCTCAAAGCAAGGTGCTGACAATTCAGGACCAAGTTGAGAAGCTATTTCTTCGTGCAGAGTGAATTTCTCTACCCAAGGCGGCAAATGTAAACTTAATTGCTATACTGAGTTTTTTTTTGGATTATTTGGGAAATTGAAGGAATAGCACAAGGAAAGTGATATTAAGATTTAAAAAAAAAGTCATGATTTTAGTTGAATGCCAGAGCATGGACTAAAGATCTAAAGGTCTAATCCTGTTTTGACTTCTTAAGTAGGTCTTATTAAGTTTTGCATCTCCATTTACAAAGTGTGCACTTAAGTTCCTCCTCTTTTAGGTATTGTAAGACTTTTAGGATAAAGTTAAGGAGGATGCCTGACCAAGCTATATAGGGTCTCCCATCCTGGAAATATTCAAATACTTTTGTCTTTACCTGGACTACTGGCCTCTTCTCTTTCAGCTTCATTCTCGCTTCTTCCACATGTTTCATAGCCAAGATCCTGCAAGTCCACTTGCACCTGTTTATTATCCTGCTCCACTGATGATTCAGCTGTAGAATGTATGAACATTATAGTAATAAGAAGAGTAAAATTCAGAACACATAACCTTGCCGTACAACAAAATTAAATGTTGCTGTTGGTTTTCAAGATTAATGCAGTCCCATCAGTTCAAATAACCAACAATGCAAAAAAATACTCTTCAATTAGCTCATTATCCCAGTTTCCCTTTGATCAGATAGGAAAAAAATAAAGATTACCCGATCATCACATTATGCTCCAAATATTATTCACAATCAAGAGAGAATATTCTGCTTTCTGCTCCCGTGACTGCCATCCTCATCATGAAGAAACCTCTTTATTCATGTGTTTCATTTACTGGAAGAAGGCTGTCACGTGACACTTATCAAATTCAGTCGGAGGATCTACAGATACATTTTCTTCCCCAAAAAAGTAAAGGGTTTATAGGTTCATTGGTGCACGGGATGGGCTCATGGGCCAGTTGCTGTGCTGTATCTCTAAATTTAAAATTTTACCATGTTTTTTAAAAATTATGTATTTCTCAAAATATCAAGTCATCTTTATAAATCCTTGCTGATTGTAAAAAAAACTTTTATTCGCATTATTGGACATTGTGACAATATTAACTTACCCATAATTTCCTTTGGAAACAGAATGTTAGGTTTCCCACACAATACACAAAAATGCAGGATCAAATCACCAAACATGCCAAGCAGGTGTGCAACACTGCTAGAGCGTCACGGAGCACTGTTCTGGGCACCTCATGGGGCCACTCTGGGTGCCTCCTTGTCGCTGTTTTTGGGGAGCTCCCACACCTAAAAAATGAGCACTGCACCCCTGATATGAAATAAAAGGTAAGCAACATTTTTAGCCTGAGCCCTTCGTCAGGAACCAGGAAAAAACAGGTAACCATCTGAATAGAAAAGTGGGAGGAGGAGAGGAGGAAGGAGGGGGAAGGAGTACAGGCTATAGGCAAGAGCTAATATGTGGATACAGATGGGAGGGTATAGGAGAAAGATATAGAAAAATGATAGGGCGAGAGGACGGAGGACTAGCTCTCTGATGGGAGAAGGAAGGGAAAGGGATGGGGAGTGGGGGAAAAGGAGACAGAGGGGTAGGGAAAGAGAGATTGGATGAGAGAGTTTGCAGAAATTGGAAAAGTTGACATTAATGCCATTTGGTTAGAGTCTGCCATATTGGAAGACAAGGAGGTGTTCTTCTAATTTGCGGATGACCTTGATTTGACAGAATATGAGCCAATGGACCAGTGTAGCAATGGAATGTGGTATTAAAATGGTTGGCGGCTTGGAGGTCCTTGCTGTTGCAGCAGATAGAGAGGTGTTCAATGAAATGATCTCCTAGCCTGCATCCAGTTTCTCTGATGTAGAGGAGGCCACAATGGGAGCACCAGATGCAGAAATTACACCTGTTGCTTCATTTGGAACAACTGTTTGGCACCTTGGTTTTTGTTGTTTTGAATATTTTTTTTTTAAATAATTTTAAAATAATTTGGATTAGGGATTATTTTCAATCAAAACTGCTTTGAAGTAGCAGGCAATCTGAAGCAAATAATTTATCATAAATCACTGTTTTCACTATAAATGTTTAGATGGTCATTTTGGAATGTGCCCATCAGTCTTTAAGGGAATGCTCTCTGTTTAGTATCTACTGAGGACATGTTGTGATTTATAAATAAGGGAAATTGAATCATCCTGTAAGAAAATACATGGGCTTGGCTGCAACGTACGGTGCTCCTCGACTTGCGTTACGATTGGGTTATGTTCTGATAAACCCACTGTAAGTGGAAAATCGCAAGTTGGAAAAGAATATAGTATTGCACCTACCAAACATCATAGCCTAGCCTACCCTACCTTAAATGTGCTCCGAATACTTACCATAGCCTACAGCTGGGTAACTTTATCTAAAACAAAGCCTATTTTATAATAAAACGTTGAATACTTTCTATTCCACACTGAAAAAAAAACAAATTTTAATTCATAGAAAAATATAGCAATAACGACCATCATAACTTCGAAAAATCAGGTCATATCATCGAAAGTAGAGGAGTATCTGTACTGAGCTGGGGAAGGCAGTATGAGTAGCAGGAATGAGGAATTGGTGATGCAACCCAGATCTATCATAATTTTTAGATGTGGCCCATAATATGCCCACAAATAGACAAGTGTACTAAAAATATGAAAGAAGGAAATGCAAGATACATCATTGATTTATCCCTTTGGCAAGAGAAAGAAGTGGTATTGGGGATTGTTGAAAACAAAGTGGGTACAGGAGTTGTTAGCAAGCACAAAGGTAATTATTGTCGAGAAAGATAATAATGTCAATAAAGGAAACTGATCAACTATTTAAAATAACCGCCTTCCCTCGTCAGACCTAAAGACCCACTAACAGTGCAGTAAGATATAAGTGAGTCTTCTGTGTTCCCCTTTCCCCACCCTTTCAATTCCTTCTGAGGAACTACTGGGCCATTGGATTATTGTTGAATCCCTTGTCGGCTAATCTGCAAATACACAATTTAAAAAAGGACAATGGAAGATAATCAGGTCAACACACTGAATAGAACTTTGTCCTGCGTCTTGATGAGCTAAGCATAATACATACTGAGCATGTCTTTGTATTGTTGCAATTGGTTATCTTGGGCCTTTACAGTGGCTTCAGTCACTACAAGCTTCTCCTGTAATTCTTTGTTCTGTTGTCTATACTCAGCTAGCTTGGTCTGAAACTGTTTGGATTGTTGTCCAAGTTCCCCATGATGCCATGGGCTGTCACCTTGCAAAATAACTGCAACCTGGATAGTAAAAGAAAAAGAAAAGGGTTACGGAGAAATTACAGGGAAGAAGCAATTTAAGAAACATTTATAGTGTTTAATAAAATTTCATACAGAAATATATCAGAAAATTCCTATGAAATCAGTAATTAGTTCCTTATCCAATTTTCTTTAGTCACTTTCTCAAGATGTTGACCTCTCTATGAAAATTAAACATGCTTTACACATCTGCTTTAAAATTTCTCCCCTCAAGCTATGTCCTCCAGTGTTTGACATTTCTACTCTGGGGAAAAAAGGTTTCCCTATTTATACTTCTCATAATTTTATAAATGTTTACCAGGACACCCTTAACACCTCCTATATTTCACTAAAAACTGGAGATCCTTCTTTATGATTTTTTACCTGTCTTCCAAAATTCTTTCCCACATCTCTCTTGCCTATGTCATTTGTACCAATATGGATCTCAACCTCCGGCTGCTCTTTCAGAATGGCCTGTGCTCTCTCAGAAAAATCTTAGACACTGGTATTATTAGATATGCAAAACACGATCCTGGAATCTCAATCATGGCTATAAAATTGCCTGTCTTGTGCCTCTGACGAAAGAATTCCTTATCACTATAGCCCTTGCCCTACTCTGCTGTGGAACAGAGCTAGTTGTGGTGCCATAGATTTGGATGCTGCAATCATACCCGACGGTATTCAAAATGATATAATGCAGTTGCTTGAAAGGGGATCAGAAGAATCCTGTGTAGTACCTGCCTGACCCTCCCGATATTCACCCAGCTATTTGATTGAATCTTTAGTTTGACCGCACCCTTAACTGTTGCTCTTTCCATAGTTGCTGCGTGACCAGCCTGAGGTTCACCAGCATTTTCGACTTTCGATGTTCATCCAGCTTTCCTTATTGTATCCAGACAAGTCTGGCCTTCCACTAACCACACAAACATAGACCAAGAAACTTAATATGCTAGTAAGCCTTTCCACCTTCCCAGCATATTTTTGTTTAATTGCCCCTTTCTGAGGACAATTTCATTTAGTTACATGGCTTAATTTTCACCAACTTCAAGAATGAAGAAGTTAAAAAGTGAACATTTGTTAAGATTGTGTGCATCAAAGTAAATATTTTATCTGGTAATCACATTTTCTTATTTTTATTAACTGGCTCTTTATGTTAGTCATCAGTAAGTATAGTTTGGGGAAAATATGTCCAAAAATACAAAATGCTTTCATAAAAGAACAAACTCAATGACTAGAATAGAGGATCAATTCACCTTATTAGTGTTTATGCCTAACCAATCTCCAAAAAAATATTAAAGTAACCTCAAGCTTTTCATCTACATTATTTTCAGTTTAAACACAGATGAATCAATGCACCTTCCAACCAATACCATGACAACAAACAGGAAAATGGCCACACGCGCGCGTGCGCACACACACACAATTTGGAATTTGTTTTAAGAAGTGGCAATGCAAGTTAAACTATTATGGGAAGCTCTTTGCTAAATTATAGCAGTGTATTCGCACTAACCTGCTGAACAGCATCAGTCACATTTGGGGTCTCATTATTAGCTTGTGACAACAGAGTTCCAAGATTCAGTGAATGGGGTCTGGCCTGTTTATACTCTAGGTCACACTGATGCATGTCTGGCTTTGAATGCTGAATCTGAGTCATACTAAGCTTTGACTTTAGTCGCTCTATTTCTTTGGCCATATTTACGATGAGCTCTGGATTGAAATGTTTTTCTCCAGTCTGGGAAGAGTTGAGCTCCAGTTGTTCTTTCAAGAGACTGATGATGCTTTCCGAGTTTTGTAATTTCACAGTTAACTTTATAATCTCCTCTCTAAGGCCCCATACATCAAGATTGTCCTTTTTTCTATCTGTCCTCCACTCCTGTAGTATCAGATCATCCTCCACAGTTCTCTTCGGCTCAGTGTCTTCCAGAGTCTGATAATGTAGTGGGCTATGAAGAAATAAATACAATGTAAATGAATGCTATTGCCAGCATTTTTAATCTTGTCTACTTAAATACCATGTCAAATCAATTAAAGACAAAGGTTATAAAGAACATCTCATAACTTTATCCTTCCCTATTAACATGTTCTGATGTTTCAGACAATCAACAATCCCCATATTCAAACATTCTTCAACATCTACCTTATAAACCAAAAATCTGTGTTCTTACTGTCATACTTATAAAGACAAATTGATGTGTTTCACAAGTACATAATGCAAATGCAAATTGCTGATGTGATCAACTAGACCTTACCATGAGCTAACATTTGTTCAATATATTGAAATCAAATAATGATTCACAGAGAAAAATCAAAATTCAATACCTTAGTCTGGAAAGATGACCATCTGAAACAGTTTTGCCACAAATGCCAGATGGTCAGTTGAGAGCACTCACAAATTCTTGCTTTACCACAGATCTAGTTTACTTAATTTGATCAGTTGCCTATTGTCTTGAGGCAAGTAAACCCATCCCCCACATCATCTCCTCATAAATTAATTGGCCCAGTCTAGTTAATTTAATTAACTAGATGATCCATTAATGTGATTTGAGATGGAAGCAAGAGACAGTCATTAGTTCTAAATTCCAAGATTGTTATCTGTTAAATAAATGTGAAATAAATAAGTGTTCCATTGTATAGGATATTTTCTTATTCTTTGAGTAAGAATTATTTAACAATGGCCTGTATTTGAAGTAAGCATCATGATACAAAAATCAATGTTTTTCTTGCAATAACTTTTAAATTTCCACACACATCCATGAAGATGCTGCTGGCAGCTAACTGCACACCAACTCTGGAATTCTGATGGAGTGCAGCAGGGGACAGGATTTTGATATAATTCCTCTAACTTTTATTCCAGATTTATTGAAGAATTTCGTCCCAAGCAAGTAAAGGAACAACTGGAATTTTCTCCTTGCTTTAAACGGAAAGGAATGGCTAAGAGTCTAAGGAAAATGCCTTTACTGTAAAAGTAACCATAGCTTTTAATTTTACCAAAAACATTGTAAAAGAAATTTAAGATTCTTGATATACTTTAAGGTGTTTAGGTTGTGACCAACTGCTCGTAACAAGCAGCAATAGACAATGAACCAGACAGTGTTTAATTTTAAACCAATCTTTAACACTAAATCTATTCCCAGATGTGTGTGTGCATGTTACCTGAGCCATTATAGTCCAGGTCAAAATCTAGAAAGTTACTTCAAAGTTCAGTCTTTCAAATTCAGTGTTGAAGTGTAGGCCTTTGAAATTTGATGCCCAGAATTATGTTCAACTGATGGGAAGACACAACTTGTGGTTGTTACAGACTCACAAATTCTTCTTGCATTGCCTTTGAAGAAATGTCCATCCACATAAGCTGTGGTCATAACACTCCTGGTCCTTTTGTTGGCAAGACTCAAACTGGGCAGCCTCCACAAATCTTCCAAGTAACTTCACTGCTAGTCACATTTGAAATGAAGCAGTCTCTCCTTGTGACCTCCACTGTTAGTCACAATCAAACTGAAGCACCTTGTTACCCAAAAAGGCCCAGTCATTCACAGAGCAGGCTTTGCTCTGAATTGCACAAAAGTTGTTGGTCACAAGAGCTGCTTCACAAAACTGCTTTCTCTTCAGCAGTCAGAATAGTTCTCTCTTTTCAAAAATCACAAGGTCTTTGCAAATGTATTGAATTCTAGAACAGAATGTAACAAACCTTCCCTTAGTTCTTCCAAGGTATCGAATTATCACTAGGCTGTGACTTATGCTGTGCTTGTGTGAAATGTTAAATGTGACCATTCAGTCCTTCCAGTCTATACTATCTCTTGCAGTAATAATCCCATTTTACTAAAACGGGAGCTCATAATACTTCCCAACAAAGAAAATTTTGAACTTTAAAAGCAAAATTTTTAACTACCATCTACAACATTAACTAACACCTTCACTATTGTTATATAATATAATAAATACAAATAACATTGTTTTAGAAGCATATATAATTAATGTTTTGTGAAACATTAAAAACTTAACATCTGGAAAGACATTCAGCAATTATGACAGCTTTGCCTTTAATGTAAGTTATCATTAAATTATATTTTTGTAGAATTGAACTCCAGCTTAATAATCTTCGAGTTTTGTTTTTAATTTTACTTAAGAACACCAAGAGATTATAGTCAGTATACACATTAATTGGTCCCTGAGCTGTGCAGATATAAACATCAAAGTGCTGCAAAGCCAGTACAAGGGATAATAGTTCTTTCTCTATGATAGAAGCTTTTTTTTTATGTTCATTGAATTTCTTGGAAAAGTAAGCCACTGGGAGGAGTCACGTGATGGAGTAGTGGCCGGTCAGGGAATTCCAGCCCTCTCCCGAAAAGTTTAAAAAAAAACACACAAAGCACAAAGGTACAAGATTAAAATTTATAATAAAGTAAAAATAAAGGTGAGAAGAAAATGGTAGCGAAGAGAGAAAAGTCGAAAACAACGGGAAGAAAAGAGGAAGAAAGAATTTCGGAAGAAGAAGGTGAAGGCCTTACCTGTCCGAAGAGACCCAACACGGAGAGAGAAGCCCGCTCCCTCAGGTCAGTGGAAGTCCCGGGCTCGGGACTACAAAAATGGCTCACAGAGCCGAGTAAAAGTGCGCAACCACGCATGCGCGACTCCTTGAGCATGCGCGGATGCGCATGAAAAAAAACACACTGACGGGAGGGGGGAACAGCTGCGGAGTCGATCTCCACAGCTGAGAGAGACACCTGCAGCACAGCAGCAGGTGCAGAACACAGACAATAACGACAACAAGAAAGAAGAGGGTAAAAAGAAAACAAGGAAACAACAGATGGTCAACCCAGAGGAAGAAGAAGAAGAACAGAAAGAAATGGAAGAAGAAGAGAAAGGCAGGACAATGGATGTATCTTTTTTTAAAGAATATATGGAATCAGTGAAAGAATGCAATTACAAGAATTTAATGAGATAAAAAGAAGAATTAAGAATGCAGAAGAAAAAATGAATAAAATAGAAATGGTCATGTCAGAGATCGGAAAAAGAGTGGAAAATATGGAAGAACGAGAAATAATTGTAGAAATGGAAGTAGAGGATTTAAAAGAGAAATTAGAAGAGTCTAATAAAAAAGTTAAAGAGGCACATGAGCTGTTAGCTCAGAAGATAGATATAATAGAAAACTATAATAGAAGAAATAATATAAAGATAGTGGGCCTTAAGGAAGATGAAGAAGGCAAGAATATGAGAGAATTTATAAAAGATTGGATCCCCAGGGTCCTAGGAAGACCAGAATTACAGGAAGAAATGGAAATAGAGAGGGCACATAGAACTTCAGCCCCGAAACCACAACCGCAGCAAAAACCAAGATCCATTTTAGTAAAATTCTTAAGATATACAACAAGAGAAAATATATTGGAGAAAGAAATGAAGAAAGTAAGAGAAGACAAAAAGCCACTGGAATATAAAGGTCAAAAAATTTTTTCTATCCAGACATAAGTTTTGAAGTCCTGAAGAAGAGGAAGGAGTTCAAAACAGCAAAAACGATCTGATGGAAAAAAGGATATAAATCAATGTTAAAGTACCCAGCGGTACTTAAAATAGTTATTCCAGGGCAACAAAACAGACTATTCTCGGATCCAGAGGAAGCAAGAAAATTTGCAGAACAACTACAAAACAAGCAGAGAGATGAAGACATGTAATGAGAGTAAAAATGACCACGAACTATATGTATGTGTGTAAAGGGGTATATGTGTGTATATATATATATATATATATATATATATATATAGTGTGTATACATGAATGTATCCGTATTTAGAGGAAAATATATAGAGTATAGACAAGAATTAATAAGGGAGGGAAAGGGAATAGAGGGAATAAGGAGGGAATTAAAAGAGTGACCTTTGTTACATATGAAAATTGAAATCTTTTCTGAGGGGGGGGCTGGGTGGGGAGGAGTTACGGTCACTGCAAAATCAGTTGACGTTTGCGAGTGAATTCGCAAATCCAAATGGAGAGGGGAGATGTGGTTGCCCGACAAGGGATAAAGGGCAACTCAGGAGGGGGAGGGGAGAATGGGGTTAAAGAAGTTTTAAATAGGGGAATAAGGAAAATGTTTGATGTTTTAGAAATGTTGTCTTATAAAGTGTTCAAAACAAGAAAGTAGAAATGGATAAGAAGGAAAGGTGATGGTGGAGAAACGGAAAGGGAAGATAAACAAAGTATGAAATGGCTACGCTGAACTATGACTTTAAATATTAACGGAATACATAACCAAATTAAAAGGAAGAAACTGCTAAATTTACTGAAAAAAGAAAAAATTGATATAACATTCATGCAAGAAACACATTTAACTGAAATAGAGCACAAGAAATTAAAGAGAGATTGGGTAGGACATGTAATAGCAGCGTCATATAATTCAAAAGCTAGAGGAGTAGCTATATTAATCAGTAAAAATGTACCAATTAAAATAGAAGAGGAAATAATAGATCCAGCAGGGAGATATGTAATGATAAAATGTCAGATATATTCGGAGTTTTGGAATCTACTCAATGTATATTCACCTAACAAAGAAGATCAAAAGTTTATGCAAGATATTTTTTTGAAGATAGCAGATACGCAAGGGAACATATTAATAGGAGGGGATTTCAACCTGAATTTGGATTCAAATATGGAAAAAACTGGGAAAAAAATTAACAGAAAGAACAAAGTAACCAAATTTATAATTAAATCGATGCAAGAAATGCAACTTTTGGATATATGGAGGAAACAACACCCAAATGAAAAGGAATATTCATATTACACGGGTAGACATAAAACATACTCAAGAATAGACCTATTTTTGTTATCAGCTCGTATGCAAGATAGAGTAAGAAAAACAGAATATAAAACTAGAATATTATCGGACCATTCACCCTTGATATTGACAATAGAGTTAGAGGACATCCCTCCAAGAATGTATAGATGGAGATTAAACTCCATGCTACTCAAAAGGCAGGATTTTAGAGAATTCATTGAAAGACAAATTAAAATGTATTTTGAAATAAATACGGAATCAGTGAAAGATAAGTTTATACTATGGGATGCAATGAAAGCGTTCATTAGAGGGCAAATAATAAGTTATGTAACCAAGATGAAGAAGGACTATAATCAGGAAACAGAGCAGTTGGAAAGGGAAATAGTAAATATAGAAAAAGAATTAGCAATGAAGCTAATACAATACAACTAAAAGAAGAGAATTGGCAGATAAAAAAATAAAATATGAAACACTACAAACATATAAGGTGGAGAAGAACATAATGAAGACAAAACAGAAATATTATGAACTAGGGGAAAAAAAACGCACAAAATTCTAGCATGGCAGCTTAAGACAGAACAAGCTAAGAAAATGGTATTGGCATCAAGGAAAAAAGACAAACAAATCACATATAATCCAACGGAGATCAAGGAAAACTTTAGAGAATTCTATGAAAAATTATACCAAACTGAAAACGAAGGGAAAGAAGGGAAAATAGATTAATTTTTAACTAAAATTGTACTACCAAAATTACAAATAGAGGAACAAAATAAATTAATAGAACAATTTGAAATAGTAGAAATACAAGAGATAATAAAAAATTACCAAATAATAAAACACCAGGAGAGGATGGATTCCCAATAGAATTCTATAAAACATTTAAAGATTTATTAATTCCTCCCCTTCTGGAAGTAATCAACCAGATTGTTAAAACACAAAGCTTACCAGATTCATGTAAAACAGCAATAATTACAGTAATACTAAAGCAAGGGAAAGATCCACTCGCACCAGCGTCATATAGACCAATATCATTATTTAACACAGATTATAAGATAATAGCTAAGCTATTAGCAAACAGATTAGCAGAGTATGTACCTAAAATGGTAAATCTAGACCAAACTGGATTTATTAAAAAAAGACACACAACAGACAATATTTGTAAATTTATTAACTTAATTCATGCAGTAGAAGGGAGTAAAACGCCAACAGTAGCAGTTGCTTTAGACGCAGAGAAGGCCTTTGACAGAGTAGAATGGAATTATTTATTCAAAGTATTGAAAAAATTCAGTTTACCAGAGAAGTATATTAATTGGATTAAAGCATTATATAAGGGGCCATTGGCGAAAGTGACAGTAAATGGATATATATCAAAGCAATTTAACTTAAGCAGGTCAACACGGCAGGGATGCCCACTATCACCCTTATTGTTCGCATTAGCTATAGAACCACTAGCAGAATTGATAAGAACAGAAAATAATATAAAAGGGATAAAAATAAAAGACAAGGAATATAAAATCAGTTTATTTGCAGATGATGTTATACTATACTTAACAGAACCAGAACTATCAATAAAAGAATTATATAAGAAATTGAAGAAATATGGAGAAGTGTTAGGTTACAAGATTAACGTAAATAAAAGTGAAGCAATGCCAATGAATAATGCGGATTTCTCAAAATTTAAGAAAGAATCACCATTCAGATGGCAAATGCAAGCAATAAGATACCTAGGTATACAAATAAATAAAAATCTCGGCCATCTATATAAACTCAATTATTATTCACTAATGAAAAAATTACAGGACGATTTAGAGCATTGGAAAGATTGACCATTAACACTAATAGGAAGGATAAACTGTATTAAAATGAACATTTTCCCAAGGATATTATACCTATTTCAGGCATTGCCAATACACTTGACAGAGAAATTCTTCAAGGAGTTAAAGAAAATAATAAGAAATTTTTATGGAAAGGGGGGAAACCGAGGATAGCACTAGATAAATTAACAGAATGGTATAAACAAGGAGGCTTACAACTGCCAAACTTTAAAAATTATTATCGACCCGCACAATTAAGATACCTATCAGATTTTTATCAAACAAGGGAAAAGCCAGATTGGACTAGATTAGAACTAGATAAAATAGGGGAGAAGATACCTGAACACATATTATATAAATGGGATGAAAAATTGGTACAAGGTAGGAGTTCTCCAGTATTACATCATCTACTCAATATTTGGAAAAAGATTCATGTAGAAAGGAATAAAACAAATTACCAATTACCAAAACTAATATTTACACAAAATCAGTTACTCCCTTTTACAATAGATAACCTTTCCTTTAGAGAATGGGAGAAAAAAGGGATCAAAAGAATAGAAAATTGTTTTTCAGGAAATAGATTATTATCCTTTGAACAAATGAAAGATAAATACAATATAACTCAAGATACAGTGCTGGCATATTACCAACTGAGATCCTACTTGAAGGACAAATGGGAAGCAGTCTGAGGTTACCAGAGGGAAGTAACTTTAAATATGTGATTACAGATACAATGACAATCAAAAGATTTATAACAAATATGTATACTAAACTGCAAGAAAAGGAGAATGAGGAAACAAATGGTAAAACTAAACAAAAATGGGAACAAGATTTAAATATAAAGATAAAAAAGGAAACATGGGAGATGTTATGTTCTGGAACGATGAGAAATACAATAAATACGAGGTTACGTATGATACAATATAACTGGATACACAGGCTATACATTACACCTCAAAAGTTAAATAAATGGGACCCAACAGTATCTGACAGATGTTTTCGATGTAAAAAAGAAATGGGAACAACAATTCATGCAATCTGGACATGTGAGAAAGTAGAAAAATTTTAGGAAGATCTAAACCAAATATTAAATAAAATTACAGAAAACAATATACCAAAAAATCCAAAAAACAAAGAATTTGGAATTGATTTGGAGGATGCACAAAAAAGATTTGTTAAGATAGCTCTAGCCGTAGCAAAAAAATGTATTATGTCAACCTGGAAATTGGAAGATAATTTGAAAATACAACAATGGTATATAGAAATGAATAAATGTATTCCATTCGAAAAAATAACATATAGTTTAAGAAATAATATTGAAATATTTGAACAAATATGGGAGCCTTACATGAAACACAATAGAGAAAACCTACCGGGGACATTCACTACCTAAATTAACGAAAGGAGAAGGAAATGAAAAGAATTGACTCAGTGGAATTTCTTGTTTATTTTTATTGAATGACAACATTGTTTGACTGGTTTAATGTATCTTAGGTTTTGTACTTTAAATGGATGGGGGGGGGAGGTAGGGAATGTGGGATGGGAGGAGGGAGGTGGGAGAAAATGACACTGTATATATTTGAAAAGGAAAATGTATGTATCATGGTCAATGTGGTTTATGGTGTGAAAAATAAAAAATTTAAAAAAAAAGAAAAGTAAGCCATTGGATGATCAATGCCATCACAATCATTCTTTTGGAATTACACTGCTCCCGCAGCCTCTTCACTTGCATCCATGGCTAAAGAAAATGGTTTGTCCAAATCAGATTTTACAACAATATCTCCTTTAAATTTTCTAAAGCTCTCTGAGAAGATTTTGTCCACACAAATTTCTCCCCCTTCCTGGTTAAAGGAAGAGCAGTTTCTGCAAAATTCTTGCAAAACTTTCTATAATATCCGATCATTCCTAAAAACCTTCTCAATGTTTTCTTGCCATTGGGAATAGGGAATTCAGAAATTGCCTGCACTTTAACTTGAATAGGTGCAACTTTGCCCTGTCCAACTACATGTCCTAAGAATGTCATAGTGGCATGTCCAAATTCATTTTTAGCTAAATTGACAGTTAAGTTTGCTTCAGATAATCTTGCAAACAATTTCTCCAATTCCATCAGATGTTCTCCCCATGTATCACTTTTTGTGACCAAGTCATCAACATAAGCACCTGTATGTTTTAAACCTTGGATTACAGAATTTATCATTCTTGGAACATCGTTGGGGCATTTTTCATGCCAAAAGGTAGCACATTATATTCGTACAAGCCTGATAGTGTCACAAAGGCAGAAATATCCCTTCCACCACTAACTCTTCAGCAGATCCACCTTAGTAAGAAATTTAGCTTTCCCAATTTTATCAATACATTAATCAATTCTCAGAATGGGATAAGCATCTCTTTTGGTTACTGCATTAACCTCTCTGTAATCTGTACAAAATCTAACAGTTCCATCCATTTTAGATACCAGAACACAAAAACTCCAATTTGAGTTTGAAGGTCTAATAATATAATTTTACAACATATATTCCACCTCCTGATCCATCATTTTACTCTTTTCAATGTTTATTCGACAGAGGTGTTGTTTTATGCGACTCACTTCTCCTACATCCACATCATGACAAATCACTGACCTTCTTTGAGGCACATCTGGAAACAAATTTTAAAATTTTAAAAGTAGCTGTTTCAATTGCTCCTTGTCCTGGGGCAAAAGATAATCTAATTTATCATCCAGATTCTGCAAAATGGTTGGATTAGACAGCTGAAATGGAACAATGTTTTGTTTAAAGTGACCCTCACAAGAGTCAGCTTGATCCATAGATTCCTTAATCTTGTCAACAACCAACACCTCTGGGAAAAGTTGTTCCTTACCAACACCTAAATTCTCAAAATAGGGCTTCAATATATTTTCGTGACAATTTTGTGTTTTGTGTCTCCATTTAATCACATAATCGACTTCATTAATCTTTGATTTTATTTCATATGGTCCTGAAAATCTAGCCCTAAATGGATTAGAGTTTGTTGGGAAAATAATTAACTCTTTATCTCCCTTCTTAAAATTCCTCACTCTCGCTTTCCTATCATACCAGCTTTTTAATCTTTTCTTGAACCTTCAAATTCTCTTGAGCCATTTACCAGACTTTCTGCAACCGTTCTTTGAACTTGCAAGCATAATCCATGAAATTTAACTGCACATCTTCATTAACCCATTTTTCTTTCAACAACATTAAAGGTCCCCTAACTTGATGTCAAAACACCAGCACAAAACATGAGGGACCACTCATCTCATGGCCATTTTAAACTTTCAGTTACCTTCTCAAAATGTTGAAAGTATTTATCAATTCCACTTTAATCAAATGGAGAAACTAACCTCACCTCTCTCTACAGGCTATAAACTTCGCAATTGGACTAAAAGGTAGAACTATGCTTTGTCTCTGCTCTGCCTCGAACCTCCTTTGTCTCTCTTTTTCCTTTAACTCCTTTTGCCATTTTATAACAATGAGGACCACGTCAAAGAAAAACAAGAATAAAAGAGTGAAAGGCATCACCCAAACATTAGGTTTACCAAAATCAACAGTTTTGAACATCATTAAGAAGAAAGAATGTACTAGTGAGCTCAGTAATCACAAAGGCCAAGGAATATCTCCACTGCTGATGACATAAGTATTCTCGTTATAAAGAAAAATCCCCAAACGCCTGTCAGACAGATCAGAAACATTCTACAGGAGGCAGGTGTGGATATGTTAACAACTACTGTCCGTAGAAGACTTCATGAACAGAAATGCAGAGGCTACACTGCAAGAAGCAAACCACGGCAAAGGTGGTATGCTTTGGATCTTGGGCAGTTCCTTTACATCTCCATACTTTGCTCTTGCCATCACTCTGATGAAGGTTAATCTTGGTCTCATCTTCCCACAAGACATTTTTCCAGAATTCTGCAGGCTCTTTTAAATACTTCTTGGCAAACTGTAATCTGGCCATCCTTTCTGTGGCGAACTAGTGGTTTGCATCTTGCAGTGCAAACTCTGTATTTCTGTTCATAAAGTCTTCTGCAATCAGAAGTCCTTGATATATCCACACCTGCCTCATGAAGAGTGTTTCTGATCTGTTGGACAATCATTTGGGGATTTTTCTTCATTGTGAGAATTCTTCTGTTATCAGCAGTGGAGGTCTTCTTTGGAATACTAGTCCCTTTGCAATTACTGAGCACATCAGTACATCTTTCTTCCTAATAATGTCACAAACTGTGATTCTGGTAATCCTAAGTTTGGCTGATGTTATAATAGTTTCTTTGACTTTAATTAGCAAAACTATGGTCCTAGTTGAAAAATGGCAACTACAGACTTAAAGGTGATCAAAAACTGAGAAACAAGCCTAGCTCTCATACCTGCACTAATGAAGCAATTAAACTTAACTGAGTGCTCACAAACACCTGTGAAGATAAATGTCCCAAAAATTATTATGCCCTGAAATGAGGGGACCATGTATAAAAAGTGCTGTAATTTCTACATGGTAAAAACCAAAATGTATACAAATAACCTTGCATAAAATCTGGAATGTGCACTTTAATTACATGCAAATTGTTTGATTACAGGAGCAAATAAAGGAAAAAAGTGTCTTTGTCCCAAACATTACGGAGGGCACTATACTAAGTCCTTCTGGAGCCTTCCTGTTTCCTCATTACTACCTACTCCTCCACCTACCTTAATATCATCTGCAGCTTGTCGATAAAGCCATTTATTCTATAATCTAAATCATTGATATACAACATAAAAAGTGACTCCTGTTGAACACTACTAGCCAATCAGAAATATGATATTTATTCCAACTCTCTGCTTCTTGTTAATCAGCCAATGCTCCCCCCACACAAGTAAGTGTCCTGTTACACCACGGGTTCTTGTGAAGTAGCCTCATGTGCGGCGCCTTTTCGAAGACCTTCTGAAAATCCAAAAACACAACATTCACTGCATTTCCCTTATCCAGCCTGCTTGTCACTTAAACTGGGACATTCTAAATTTAATAAAATAATTACCCTATCTGAGGCACTGATGTATTAATCGGTGTTTTTAGTTCCATAATTTTGTCTTCCATTTGTTTCTTTTCCTCCCTCAATCGCTGCATTTCAAGTTTCATGTTCTTGAAATCATCTAGGGCCAATGAACTGTGAGACAAGTTGCTGGTGTCAGTTTCTCTAATCCAACTCTGAAATCCAGAATTATTTGAGGCTTTCTGTAAAGACAAAAAGATTTATTTGCAATTTGAGAAATGCTTTATCTCAAATGAAAATGAATGGATTCAAAAGAGTAATTCAGCCACAATCTTTTCATTTTACTCATTTAAATTGCCTATCTCAACTTCCAGCCACTTTCTACCCTTGTAGCGATGAAGATTTGTAGCAATGTATCTAATTTTATGTGTGTTTACTGTAAGGATGCCACAAGTCTCCATGGGAAAGAAAGAACATTTGCTAAGATCTGTTCTCCTAATGGCTGTCTAATTATTTCCATTGGAATTCTACAACTGTGAACATTATGTGCTATAACTTTCAGTTTAATTGCAAATACCTCATGGTCAGGCAGATTGCTGGCACCAATTGTTGAGATCCACACACAAAAAAAATAGGCATGCAATTTAATGGAATGCCATAATGGGAACATGGAACAAGGGACAGTCAAGAAGCTGTTCAGGAAAAAGGGACAGTCAAGAAGCAAGTGAAAAAATGGATTGCCCTGTGATCAAAATGACTATCGCTAAGTTAGGGCTGTACAGTATCATAAAAGAGCTTACAGAAAGTAAACATTTAATTGAAAAATACATCAGGCTTAAAGTTGCTGATACATTCTTGTCAAGTGCTACTTTAAGTTAAATGACTTTAAACAAAAGCAATTTTATATTGTGGTAAAATACCACAGTATTTTATTGTTTATTTTTATTTTTTTTTCCTCATTGTTATAACAAAACTACATTGAACGAAACAAGCTTATTCAAGGACTTGCTTTAATTGCCCATAACTTGAATGCAAAATATAAATTAACATCTATAAATTCGTTGATGATACCACAGTCGTTGGCGGAATCGCAGACAGCATTGAGGAAGCGCACAAGAGTGAGATAAATCAGCTAGTTGAGTGCTGTCACAACGACCTTGCACTTAATGTTAGCAAAACTAAGGAACCAATTGTTGCGTTCAGGAAGGGAAAACCAGGAGAGCACAAACCAGTCTTCATCATTGGGTCAGCAGTGAAAAGAGTTAAGAATTTCATAGTCCTGGGTGTCAACATCCTTGAAGATCTATCGATGCAATCATTATGAAGGCTCACCAGCAGCTATATTTCGTTAGCAGTTTGAGAAGATAGGGTAGGTCACCAAAGTCTGTTAAAAATTTCTAAAAGTGTACTGTGGTGAGCATTCTGACTGGTTGCATTATTGACTAGTATGGAGGTGGCAATGCACACAGAATAGGAAGAGGCTAGAGAGTTGTGAATTCAGCCAGCGTCATCATTTGCATTACCCTTCACTTCATTAAGGACGTCACAAGAGGCGATGTCTTAAGAAAGCAGCGCCTTTCATCAAGGGGCCTCATCATCCAGGACATGCCCTCTTCATACTGTTACTGTCAGGAATGAGGTAGAGATGCCTGAAGATTTACACCCATCAGTACAAAAGCAGTTTCTTCCCCTCTACCAGCAGAGATCTGAATGGACAATGAACTATAGATACTACCTCACCTTTTCTCTTCTCTTGCACTAATTTATTTATTAAAAAATATAATTGATAGGAATTTTTCACCTGTATTGATGTAAAAAACAACTAATTTTGTGATACATATTCATTGCAATAAATCCTGATTAGGACATGTATTTGAACATAGTAAAGGCATGAATATAAAGAAGTGGAATTTTAATTCCTTCATGTTACATACAATATCATGTAACATATAACACCATCTTTTGGTGCTAATTTTTTCTACCTCAAAACCACTCAACGTTGGAGCAACATTTTTTAGTTAAAAGATATTCTGTTGAACATTTTAGGTTCATGTTTGCTTGTGGTTCCCTTGCATTAGACATTTCTTTAGCAGGATACATTTTCAGGTTACATATTATTTTGCTTTGTAATTTAAAAAAAAGAAAGCTGGAAATATTTAACATATTGGACATCATCTCTCGAGAAGAAAAGCGCTTCAGGTCAGACTCTATACATTAAAACTCAAAGGTTTAGGATGAAAGGTCATTGAGCTGAAACATTAAATTCTCTCTCCACAGATATTATCTGACCTGCCAAATATATCCAGCATTGTTTTTCTTGATTTCCATCATTTGCATTATCCCAAATTAGAGCATGAAGCAAATTTTCTCTCCCTCAAAATTGTGATTAAAATAGATTTTACTGCAACTGGCGGTGTTACCTCATGGTTCTGCTCCACAATTGCTCGATGGTCATTCAACAAATCGGTCTTGACTGCACACTGTGTGCTCCCATCATCCTCAGCATTCTCACTGTCGTACCCTGAGAAAGGATTCAATATATGTTTGTCATGAACAGATGAAAGAATGCTTATGTCTACCATCTATTCTTCACTTAAAATGATATACAAATATAACAAATTAATAACCTATTTTTTAAAATACCTTGATCAACTGCTACCAAATTAAGAGCATACCCTTTCTTATTCAATTGTTGCAAGATGTTCTTCTCTGGAGATTCAAATACTAAGAACATTCTGTTCAATTTCCCTGTTTCATCGTGTTGCTTATATATCAATATCACAATTATTAATAACAAGTCTCTTGCTACTGTGTACACAAGCAAATGGAATGCCAGACATGTTAAAATCTTATGAAGCATCATTTAACCATTAACAAATTATAAGTTGTCACTTTTGCATCCCTGGAAATTTTAATTGGTACTGCATTCAAAGCAATTTAAATGAGGCTACATCAGTAATATACCATCTTCAGTGTTATCTGGCTGCACATGCTTTTCCCTATCTTATGAATTTAATATCAATATGAGTACAAAATATATTTTAAAGCACATCAAAATGGAGAAATATCAGTGAACACCACTCATTAGAACTTAAAGACAAATAAATGTACAGCATCAGGATGAATCTTGTTGGAATAAGATGCTAGATCTTTTTTTTAAAAAAGTAGTTTGTTTAAAATGAATATTTGAGTTGCTGGATCACACAAGTTTGATATTTATCGTTGTACACAATGTTACCCAGAAATCTTTGCATGGCACTTGAGCTGGGGTTCAAAACAAGATGCTGAAGCAAACATCATAACTGAAGTTATTTTATGTATGGTGGGTGATGCTGAGGTTTTAGCTGCTAATGCAGCAAGAAAATATTGAGCAAAGGTGAAAGCAGAGGCATTCTGAAATGTAGCAACACACATATACACACACAGTTATTCCACTATTCAACTTTAATTTAGAACTTATGTTCACATTTGTAATATCCCCAGCATAATCAGCCTCTATCAATGACTTGCAAAACAATTGGGAATATGTAAATACACCAGCTCTTTGCAGCGATAGGCATAAACCTAATTTACAAAGCAAATTAGTACTAAAGATTTATGTTAGGGGTCTGCAATTTTACTCAATGTGGATCTGATTTACCTAGCCCCATACAATAGTGGTTAAATAACTGAATTAGAAAAGATCCAAACACATTGGTCTAAATCTCATGACACCATTTGCAAAATTTAAATTAGTAAAATTGGAATTCAAAATACATTGGTATCAGTAATGGTGACCTTGAAAGTACTGACTGCCATTTAAAACTCATTTGGTTTATTAACATCTTTTATCAACATGAACCTGACCTTCCCTCATTGTAGCTGTTGTGATACCAGAACGACACCAGTGTGGTTGACTGTTAACTGCCCTAAAATGGGTTAAATGCCACCTAATGGAACAGGACAACTGCACTAGAACACAAGAATAAAACTAGACACCTAGTATTAACCTAGGCATCAAATCTTTCTCACAGGCTAGTCAAGAGACAGCCTGACAATTATACTTTCCATCAATGGACTGATATTATCCACAAAATGTACCTGAACAGTTGACCAAAGATTCATCATTATCTCCCAGCCTGACAACTTTACCATCTGCAGAAACAGGGAGAGTGGACAGACAAACTGCCTTCCAGTGTTACATTATTCTGACGGAAACATTGTTGATCTTCACTATTCTCATCATTAGCCCTTGAACGTGCATATATACTGATAACATCAACAGTTCAAAACTTAATTCAAACCTATTTTGGGAAATTTCATCTGAGGAATTTCTGTCACCAAACACCTGCCATGGATTACTCTACTGCACTATCTTCCCACATAAAATAGAAAATGAACATTTTTTTTTGTTATGAAATTGACTATTTATATTATTATTTGAACATTTCTGTCCCATCTCCAATATTTTGAAAGCAATAACATTATAAAAACACTATAATATAAAAATTTCTTTATGACCTTGACCCCTATTTTTTTTCTTTCAGGAATAATTTCTAAGTTTTGTAGTTATCACAGCAATCCTGAATAGTTGGTAACTTTAAACTTGGCCCATGAAATGGCGTTTGCAGTTTTTTTCTCCCCCCCCCCCCAGCCCCCATTCAGTTTTAAGGAAACTGACAAGATCATGTATGTAGTTCATCCACAATTGTTAACAGAATGGCTTGCCGGGCTATTTCAGAATTAACCACATGGAGTCATATGTAGGACATTTCTGAACCAGTCTTTGTGGTCCACATTCAAACTTTCCACAAAGACAAGTTGGTCCACATTCCAACTTTCTACTGAATTTAAGTTCCACATCAGTGTAGTGGGGTTTAAAATTAAGATCTCCAGATTGTTAGATTAATGATAATATAATCTCTGCACTGCTACGATACCCAATTCATTAAACAGAATTATTTATTTTGGCTACTTTCATTCAAATAGCTTGTGTTTCTCAATACGATGGAAGAGGCAGAATTTGCTGCTTTTAAAATATCTTTTAGACCGGAATAGCAGAAGTTTAATCCTCACCACAAATTAATTTTTAAGTGAACGTGAAAGTCACACAAAATAAGTTTTGTTTTTATTTGTGCCGCACAAAGATAATCTCACAAAAAGGATCATTGGGTGGTTCGGAGAGAGAGGAGAGACTAGGCAAACCCATCAGAGCTCACCATTATGTTGCAAAAACATGAGTAAATTTTGGAGACCAAGTAATCCATAAGTTTGTGTCAACAGTTCCTTGACCTCCATAGAGGTGGTTTTGTTTGGAAACTGGTCCAGGTTTTATTTTGGAAACTGGTCCAGCATACTCTTTCATGAGGTGCAATAGCTAAAAATTAGAATTCCAATTCAACAACCTCACTGGACCCAGAAACTATAACTTCCTCATAAATATTTCAATGTTGTATGGATTTTGATTTTTTTTCCATGCTTTTTCCTTTATTTTCTGAAATATGATCCAGGAATTATTTTGGATTCTGCAAGGTGTATGAAATGCCTTTTACTGTCAGGTTTTCCATCAATGGAAATACTTGAATATTATTGACCACTCAGTTGCCTCAATGAGAACAATATTATTGAAAGCCATTGATCCCCAATAACAAGAGTCCTGACAACATCCAATGTCAAGAAAGAAATCGATCATCACAAGATCATTTTACATAGCTTTCTCCTTTCTTCATTGGTGTGACAAAGTTAGGATTTATTTTTGCATTGAGGGTCCTGGAAGAATCCTATCCAATATTTCTGTTATCTGGAAGGCACAGATTCATGCTCAGAGATTTCTGATAACTTACTCTTGAATAACTGGAATAAATATAAATAAGGGAAGATTGAGCCAAATCTAATCTCGTTTTACTTAACATTGTACACAAGCATTTTCCTGTAGAAACCATTGGGCAGTCATCTGAAAGTACCATTTGATTTTTTTCCCCCTGTAATCTCTAATTTTGTTTACACCATGTCTCCATTTATCCAGGCACATTTTAATTGACATCTATTTCAAGAATGATTAATGAGCAGCAAGTCCTATGAATGGCATCTACAACTTTATAGTTTGATGCAAAGCAGATGAATTTTTGGAGTGCCTGAAAATCTGAACTAAATGACAGTTCCTCATTCTGAGATTAAATATTGATCCTGATGCACATAGAAGAATTTGGTTTGGGAAATACTTTAAGATTTCATTTTATTGTGGACAAAGTTCATTAGAACAGAATGATCACAATCTATTTGCACATGCAAACAAAGAATGAAACTGGAAAGAAAGAGTACATTCTTATTGTACAATCCTATTTAGGTTTCAGATCATTTACTATCATTCCTGTCATTTTCTGAATTACAAGTCATTATTTAAAATACTGACAGAACTCCACAGCACTATACTATTGACCACACATTTGTCCTTTCTTTACAAAAATAATCTTCATGCTCATCAGCATGGTATATCTTGTATTCGTCAAGGAACAGAGACAGGCACCATTCCAACCACTTCTACAAATTAGATAACATTCTCAAATCAGGAGGATGGTCCGGCATATTCTTTGCCTATTCCTCAGTCTCCTGTAAGGTACTTTTTAACCAAATGCTAGCAAGAAGAAATCATGTTGATTTACACTTTATACATACCCATGGTGGGGAAGAATGGTCAGTTGTTAATACCTTTCCCTTAAAGCTTTCCCATTTATTTTATCACCTCCCTTCCTATTTTCTTCCTAAAAGACATTGACCCCTGAAGTAAGTTGTCTTAATAGTGGCTACCAGCAAGTTACCAAGGACTAATAGTTTATAATCAAACTCAATCATCATCAACCAATATCCACAATTAAAAATCTAGCCAAGATATTAATTAGTAGTTGGCCCTCAAGTTAACCATCCAATCAATGTTGAAATGAACCTTGGTCAGTGTCGTGCCCCTACCATGACCTTGCCCGAGATCAATTCTCAGCACAACAAATCTAAAATTTCTCCTGATCTGAATGAAAAGCATATAAACAGGTTTTAGCTGAAATCACATTTTAAATGTTTTGCCTATTCATCCTCTCAATACTTTTAAATTTGCAGTTGACAGCATTACTCAATTACTTAAATGTTTAATATTTTTCTTTGTTCAATCAGTATGTTAATGGATTAAATCTCCTTTTTCATTACAATTGGCCAAAAAAGATCGATCATCAAATTATATCTAATGAAACCTACAATACAATTTTTAAGTATTTACCCTGTTGAGGAAATGGTCAGTTAATGCAATGGGAAAGCTTATTCCAAGATAAATAAATCAAAAGTTCCTTGGGCACTACTGTCCATCATTGGTGATCTTTGCAGAGATGTACATCCATTAAGAAATAATAGAAAAAAAAAGAATAGGATCTCAATGTCAGTGGCAGTAAAGCTTGATGGCTAGAGTTGGGGAACTGGAAATGATCAAAAATATTTTCAACTAAGGAATTAATAAACATTTAGAGAAGTTGATTACTGTGTATCAATTAATTTTATTATGTGGACTTAAGAAAATTAGAAAGGCACTAAGATGGTGCTGAGTGTTTAATTGCATGATCATGTAGTATGGCTGATTCAATCTGGACAAAAGCATAATACTGAACAGCTCAGGATAAAACAAGCATGCAATGTCAAGGGTGGAAGGTGGGGGTAGAAGAGCCAAGTGGTTTTACATTGGATCCTGGGATACATTAGATCAGTGGTACCACTAAGTATTCCCTAAGCCATAGGTGCCCTGTGATTAGTAAGGGATGCTTAAGGAGGTATGTGAGTGGAAAGAAAAAGTTTGAAAACCACTGTTTTAATCGTACCCAAATGACTCGTTATGTGCACGGTTTCATAACTACAAAGGAAATGGGCCAATGACAATTTTTCTCAAGCAAAATATTCAGTAACAATTGAGTATAGAGCTGTGATTCTCAATCTTCCCTTCCCACTCATATACCGCCTTATGCAAACCCTTACTAATTACAGAGCACTGATGGCATAGGGATTACTTAAAGTGATATGCGAGTGGAAAAAGGTTGAGAACCACTGCATTGATCTTAGGATGCATGTTCCCATTTTAGTATTTAATTATGGAGCATTATAAATTTGCTGGACCTTTAAATGAAAACATAAAAAGCTTGTTGTAAAATATGCTCTATAGACTACATGGCCTTTCCAAATTTCTAAAATTTTTTAAAACCCTTGATTGTAGCCAGACACAACTTGTCAGGTATAAACTGACATTCAGCAAGGACTTCAGAGAGATACAGCTGTGGTTTTTCCATACAAAACCATGGAGAATTCAATTTAGCTCCCCCACTTATGACTTGAAAATTTATAATACGGTTTATTTGATTTTATTTGACAAAATAATAGAATGACAGACTTGGCACCGGATGGCACAAATAATGAGTTGGAATGGAGGCTTCAGTAGGTTTTCTTGGGTTAAGAAAAGCGATATAAAATGAAATGATATTGCTTCTGTGAAAATGGCTGTTATATTTAGGATTTTAAGATATTTATGAGGCCAGAATAAGAAAACCTAGAATGAAAGGCTTATTAGCCCACAAAGCCCTTTAGGCACAATTTATGTAATGCTATATCTCCTCCATCATTCACCTAGTTCAAGAAACATTAAGTTCATCACCTTATTCTTTGAAGGATAAAGCTTACAAGGCTATATTCAAAATTAAATGAAGATGCACAAAGGTGTTTTCAGAAGGTGTTTCAACTTTAACTTTCATGAACTTGTATTTAATAATGGTCAAGGATTCATGTCAGATTCCTGACAAGATGAACTTAATTTACAAATCCATCTTCAGAGTACGTGAGAGATGTATGGCAGGTATAGACATCAAGGAGAAAATTAGGTACTTGAGCAGTATAAAAATGCAAGAAAATCTTAACGTGGAAATTAGGAGGGCTAAAAGAAGATGAGGTTGCTTTGGCAAGCAATGTGAAGGAAAATTCTAAGGGTTTCTACAGGTATATTAAAAGCAAAATAACAGTAAGGAACAAAATTGGCCCTCTTGAAGTGGTCAGCTATGTATGGAGTCAGAAGAGATGGGAGAGTTCTTAAATGTTGACCTTGAGGAAGATTAGTGTAGAAATTGCAGGAGACCTAGCAGAAATATTTAAAATAATCTTAGCCACGGTTGAGGTGCTGGAGGATTGGAGGGTAGGTAGCTCACGTTGTTCTGTTGTTTAAAAATGGCTCCAAAAGCAATTCAAGAAATTATAGAACAATGTCATCGGGCTCACTGGCCTAAGAGATTGGATATACAATTATTTGGATAGCCCGGAACAGATTAGGGATAGTCAACCTGACTTTGTGTGCTATGTTTAGGTTATGTTTAAATAATCTGATAGTTTGTAGAGATTACCAGGAAAGTTGATGAAGGAATGGCAGTGGATGTTGTCTACATGGACTTTAAGGCCTTTGCCAAGGTTAATCAGGAAGGCTCAATTCCTCAATATTCATGGTGAGGTAATAACCTGGATTTGATATTGGCTACCCAGGAGAAGGCAGAGAGTGGTAGTAGATTATTGCTTCTTAGACTGAGGCCTGTGACTAGAGGTGTGTCTCAGGGATCTTTGCTGGGACCATTGTTATTTGTCATTTATATCAATGATCTGGATGATAAATTGGATCAGGAAGTTTGCAGATCACAAAGATTGGAGGCATTGTGGACAGCAAGAAAGGCATTCAAAGCTTGTAGAGGTATCTGGAGCAGCTTGAAAATGGGATAAAAAATGGCAGATGGAGTTTAATGCAGACAAGTATGAGGTGTTGCATTTTGGAAGGACAAATCAAGTTAAGACATATACAGTAAAGGGCACCAAGGAGTATGGTAGAACAAAGGGATCTGTGAATAAAGATACTCAATTCCCTGAAAGTGGCATCACAGGTAGATAGGGTTGTAATGAGAGTTTTTGGTCTATTGGACTTCATAAATCAAAATATTGAGTATAGGAGTTGGGATGTTATGGTAAAGTTGTACAAGACATTGGTGAGGCCACATTTGGAGAATTGGGTGCAGTTTTGGTCACAAAACTACAGGAAAGGTTTCAATAAGATAGAAAAAGTGCAAATTTACTAAGATATTGCCATGACTTCAGGAATTGACTTGCAAGGAAAGGTTACACAAATTAGGAGTTTATTCCCTGGAGTGTAGAAGAAAGAGCAGATATTTGATAGAGGTATTTAAAATTATGAGGGGTATAGACAAAGTAAATGTAGGTAGGCTTTTCCCACGGAGGTTAGGTGAGATACAAACCAGAGGATACAAGTTAAGAGTAAAAGGGGAAAATTTGAAGGAGGAACTTCTCCACAGAGTAGAGGGGTAGCAAAACAAGCTGCCAGCTGAAGTGTTGAATGCGGGCTCGATGTCCACATTTAAGAAAAATTTGGAAAGGTACATTGATGGCAGGAGCAAGGAGGGCTATGGACTGGGTGCAGGTCAATGGGACTAGGCATTAAAATAGTTTGGCACAGACTAGAAGAGCTGAAGGGCCTGCTCTGTGGTTCTAAAAAAAATACACCAATTAATATTTTTAAATGACTACAAGACAGAAGGTTCACTTTCAACTTTGTAGCTTCTAAATCTTGCTGCTTGTCTGCTTTGATTGGTAACTATGAACCTCATCTGGGAACTCAATGCTGGAATGGCAGTTTTAGCGGTGGCATACCTGGAGCTGCCTAGTAGGTGGTTGGTGAAATATATCTATGACCAGCTGCCATAACAGGTCTTTTGGAAGGGTTAAAAAAATTCTCCCAATAATTAAGAAATTTCACAGAATAATTATTGTTCATGAAACTTTTGGAGGTATGTATCAAGCTAGGGTTCATAAGCTCTTTTCACCTCTGGTATTCTTCAAATAATGGTCTTAATATCTACTCATCTCAAGAGGTTATTTATCCATGGTACTGGAGTAGGCAGATTTGTAATGCAGAAACATGAAGTTGATATGAACATTCCAAAAACAGATTTGTGTTATGAATAATCTTCTGTAGAGGTACCTTCTCACTCAGACAACACTATATACCACCAAGACAACTCTACACACATGGTTGAAGAATTCAAAGGATTCCAACCTCTCTAGTGGCAAAAGATACAGAGAAAGCATCAAGGCAGCAGATGGATAAAATCCAAGGTAATCTGGAATGGACCCATAAATAGAAATTGTGAGAATTGTCCTACTCCTGCTTGAGCACATACATTGCTCTAATGTGACCCTGATTATTTATTATCTATCACATTAGTACATAGATGCAATACGCTTTGTGATCAGTTCTGCACATCAAGAATTAACCAAGCAATGATTAATAACACCCGAAAAGACATTACTTTGCACACAAGCAAACTGAAAGGCATGCATGTGAGCAGCTATGAGTTATCATGGCAGCTCTCTCAACAGTGAAACAAAAGCAAAAAAGCTGAGGACTCAGATGTCTGATATAAAAACAGAATACTGGAAATAATCTGGTAGGTCAGTATCTATAATGAAAAAGTTCAAATTTTAAATCATCAACCGGAAATATTAACATTATCTCCTATCCCACCTGCCTTTTCAGTTTTTAACTCATTTAAAATGCTGCAGCTTAATCAAGTCATTCATTCAGTACATCAACCAAAATCAGATCAGTTTTAAAAACAGGAAGTCTAATCTGCTTTCTGAAATGAGAACCTTCTCTTTTCCCCATCCCCAGATTCCTAGCAAAAGAGGCTTGCTTTGCATTTGCTGCAAGTCAGAACTCTGATTGTGTTTGGAAGCTGCATCTCAGTTAAGTAGAATGCCCTACCCAACTGTTTCATTTTGCCAAGGAGTAACCAAGAGCCTTGACAAAACATTTAGCATCTTTGAATTAGTAATAAAAGTTGTACATCTTTACATTTTTTCCCTTGCTTGGTTTTGTCATACACCAAAATGAAAATTGCAAGAGTGAAAACTTTAATATAGGCCAATGTTGGAAATTGTGCCCCCCCAAAAAAAATCAACAAGATTCTTTTGACTTGAGAAACATTTATCTCCAGTCCAAATGAAGTTTCCATTTAATTCATAATCTATACTTTTTACAGTGACCAAGAAAAACTCTTCAACATTTTGCTTTTTTGGAGCCGACTTCCCTCTGCTCATCACCCATTTATCTGCATGGTTCTTCTTGTTTGGTTCACCTTTACTGGCCTCTCCCTCACCTGTTTCTATCTGCCCATCATCAATCCCTTATATAGTTCCACCCATCTTCTACCAGCCTCAGTCACTACTCTCCCCCTCCACCTTTCCTTACATTTCCACCTATCACCCACCTGTCTCAACACTGCCCCCAATTCTATAATACCCACATTCCTGCCCCACCCCAAATCTACTTTCACCTATTACATACCAGCCTGCTTCATCTCTATAGACTGGATATTTCCCTGTACACTGATTCAGGGTCTAGATCCAAAATGTCAATCATTCCTTTGCCTTCACAGATGCTACCTGACTCACTGAGTTCTTCTAGCAGTTTGTTTCTTGTTCCAGTTTACAGCAATCTGCAGTCACTTGAGCCTCCTATTGCTGCTTTATTTGAATGTAATCACTTTGATACCAACATGCTTTAATGAGATGGGAAAATATAACTGATTTCCGTGCCCTTGTTATAACCAATGTGTGGTAGTTGTAATCTTTCTTTTATCTCCTTTACTCTTTGCATTCATCCAGCCATGTGAATAGAATTACAGTTGTTTACCTTTCCTAGAAATCCAGCATTCAATGAAATTGGAACTTCTCCATTGATTATCTGGCTTTCTGAATAAAGAATGGATTTTTACTGTTGTAATGACCCAACACTCAACCCCCCCCCAGCTCCTCTCTCTCTGCACCATATGATTCTTTTTGCACTAGTGGGAGAAAACAAGAGAAATTAAATACCAGAAGTTAACTGACTAGAAGTTAGAAGCCAGGAGGTAAAGGATAATCTTTCGACCAATACGATAGATAGGTACCCATACTCAACTATTCCTGCTATCAAAAGCCAATTATAAATGCCACATGACGAGATCTTGAAATTAAAGAGCTTGCTAACATACAAATCATCGCTTACACAATGATAAGAGTTTGGTTGGAGCTCCAAAAGTGACAGAAATTTGCAGAACCAAACCCCAATAGGTGACACGGCTCTCAAGAAGTGGAATAAACTGAAAAATTTTTTTGCGTTCAAAATGAAACTAGCCTGACTCAGCCCATTATTTACAGAGTTGTGGCAATGTGTTATCACACAATTAATGTTTTCACTAGTTGCTTGTAGAGCATTGAAAAGGATTTTATTCCCAACAGATAGTGTTCCTTTAAATATAGATTATACCCTATCTGTTTGGAAGTATTACAAAAAGACAAAAATGAATTCTCAGAACAGGGTGACAAAAGCAGCACAAAAGGTCAGATGAATAAGGATACTGTAACGTGCAAATGATGAGGGGATGAAGGCAACTACATACCCATTAATAGTGAAAATCTTGCCAGCAAATCTCGTTGAGTACAATGATTTCCATTGACCCAGTTTCCAATATAAATAATACATTTTTATAAATTTAGACAAGCAGCATTTAACAGGCCATTTTGGCTGACCAGTTCGTACCACCCCATTTACACCCATTAACCTACACCCTCGGTATGTTTCTAACTGTGGGAGGAAACTGGAGTCCCTGGGGAAAATCCACATGGACACAGGGAGAACAGACAAACTCCTTACAGACCGCATGGGATTCAAACCTTAACCCCAATCGCTGGTGCTGTAAAGGTGTTGCGCTAACCGCTATGCCAATCGTGCTGCCAAATCTACCATCAAAGCTCATAGTTGTCAATTGTGCAACTATTAGATAATAAACTGTAATTTAATTTCAACTTGAGTTTAGATCAATTCATAACTTAATAATGCCCAGCACCCATAATTGAAATAACTACTTGAAGATGCCAACTTTATTAATATTGGTGTCCTTAGAATTTGGAGTCTTGCATTCAATCTCAAGTCTCCTGCGATATATTGTGGTAGGGTGTGTGTTTGAGTACTATGCTTTCCACAAGGGAAACTTTCAACTGTAATGGTACAAATTAAGATCCTGGACAAAGCCTCATCTTTTCCTGAAATGGATAGCAAAATGTAGTAACAATGCAAATACTTCCTGGCATTGTAGCTGATGAACATCTTGGACAAAAGTTTGGGACGACCTTCACTAAGAACTTTGATAGTATGAAATGCTCAATACAGATAGAGTTGATAATAATCAACTTTTAGAAGAAGTATTATTAATGTTTAAAATTTTACATGAATGGTTACAACCCAATTAGAGGTCCAATTATCAAATATCTTCAATTAAGCTATTAATTATAAACATATGAAGTATATGTATGTCACTACAACTTGATTACAAAATAGTTTAATTACTCCAGACATTTAGTAAATTAGAACAAATTTGTTCAGCATATGAATCATTAACTTTATCCTTCAAAAAGATACACAAAATAGGTGGGTGAGGGTGGAAGGCTGCTGGAAGAAGGTTGGTTCATGCATTCAAAATGGAAAATGTGCAAAGACATAAAGAGGAAATTGAGATGATGCTTTTATTTGATCAACATAATCAGGGAAAAATGTAATAACTTAAAATAGAATGATTTTTTCCTCAGTTGCATGTAGTACATTCTGGGTCATTAATTTCATAAAACAAGAAATACTATAAACACGTGGTACAATCATGTTTTTCTGAATCTAAGTCAGTTAACAATGCACACATTTAGTTAGTTATGCTGTAAAAACATTTTCATTAGACAGGCATTTTCTGTTAGCAATATTTTCAGGGTAACCACAGGCCCACATTCCACTGCACGCTACGTGGTTTGGGCTCAAGACACATCAGCAGAGCAGGCCACATGCTCTTGCAGACTTCCCAGCCTGTCCATTCCCCCACCTCCAGAATCTGTTGGCATCTCAGTCTCTTTCTCCAGCCTGCCAATCTGCTCCTGGGTTCTCCTGAGGGCCTCTTCAAGTTGTCCACGGAGTGCCTGCACAGCCAAAAGCTCAGTCTGGAGCATCTTTTCTCTGCTGGTGCTAAGTAGAAATGTGAATTTGGAGACAAAAGTGAAGAAATTCAAACTATCAAAAACAGTACCTGCTGAAAGGACACAGATGCACGTATTCTACAAGAAATTATGGGAGTGACCCTATTCGAACATATCCATTCCCCAAAGTCATACAAGTACTTCACTTTATATGCTGAAGAGAAACGGAATCACAAACGGATCTTGAGGAATGGAGTGAAGGAAAAGATAACTTGGAATTTAGAGTAATCAAAATGCACTGCATTTCAGCTTTCAGGCATAGAGAAGATTATAAACAAAAAATGACAAATCTTTAGGACAGGCTCTCAAGAGATATTGCTTCCAGTTAATGAAAACGTGTCTCTATTTCTAGGTTAGGAAATCCAGTGAACAAAATTTTGAACACATGACAAAATCTTTAAATAAAAGTCAGATCAAGTGGAACAAGCAAATTGATTTACAATTCCCTTGTATATAATTATAGTTATGCAAAGCTGCACCTTTCATCTTGTATAATGGATTTAACCAGGAAGACCAATTAAGGAGATTCCCTGCTCTAACACAAATGCAACACAGTGAATACAAAAGGTAGTACAAACTATTCTGAATCTTCAAATAAACATTTTGAATGTGGTGGAAGTAAAAATTCAGGAATGGCACCAATTGTTTTAAGCAAATTTCTTATTCTAACAAACTTGCACTTCTAAATTTCATGAGTTTTTTTTAAACATAAATTTAAGATGATAAATAAGGAGTTTTCTTTTGGTGCATGTGTTACTGGTCAATAACTTACAATCTTACTTTTTTTTTAAAATGATTCCACATTTAAAAATATTGAGTGAAGAAATGCATATAAAAATTCACTTTTGGAAATATGATGGAATCCAAATGAAACTTCCA
Organism: Narcine bancroftii; assembly: GCF_036971445.1. Taxonomy (NCBI): domain Eukaryota; kingdom Metazoa; phylum Chordata; class Chondrichthyes; order Torpediniformes; family Narcinidae; genus Narcine; species Narcine bancroftii. Next base: position 89,241,372 of record NC_091473.1, on the reverse strand, counting down.
GTGTCGAGCAGTTCTAGCTGCAGGAAAGCACTAATTTTATGTACTCATAATGATGACACAAAGCTGGCATTGATCAGGTCTTTCTCTTACCTGTCAGTTTGATTGTGGAATTTAACAAGACTGATGTAGAGTTGCCTTTCAGCTTGAAGAGCTTCGCTCAGTCGTGACTGCTCAAGAAACTGCTCTTCAAGGGCATAGATCAGCTGCTAATAACCATTGAAACAGCAAGAATTACAGAAGTATCTTTCTTAGCTCCAAACAGTGAAATGGCCCTTTATATTTTGATGTGCACTTTGAGATACATATATTCCCTGGAGTTCCAAACCAATAATTGTCTATTTTTTTTTAGGTTGAAGAGGGAAATATCATATATTCCCTATTACTACCTAGAAATTCCCATGGAGTACAGATGTGGTAACCTGATGAGAATAACAAGGTTAAATCATGATTCCTATTCATTAGATAACAAACGTGGACATTCACCGTCGTGGTACACAAGTAATAATCAAATAGATATTTATTGCACATAGACAATACCTAAAGAAGTTGATGAATTTGATACAAAAAAAAGAAATTGGGGAGACATTTTGAAAAAGAAATCATAACCATTTAATCCTCAATGGCTTTAAATAAATCTTATTCTTAAATTTATTTCAGGTAATTTTTTTAGATCTCTTAGAAGTCGATGTTCTTCAGTACAACTCAAGTTGATTCACATTTTCATTCTTATTTGCTCTAAACTTTCCAGGACATTGAAGAGCATTAGTGGAAAAAAAGAAATGAAGAATTCTTTAATATTGGGCCTTGTAGGTTTTTGGACCAAAATTTTGACAATTTTTGAACTCCACGCCATAACAAGTTCAGATTATGTTTTGTTTACATACCAATTATATATTGGGAAAGTTGTCTTATCAGCCCCTTTTTAATTCCCAGATAATTTTTAAATACATGTGCTTTCCTAACAAGACCCTGGTTTAGTGTATTTGCTCTGAATACTCAGTCCATAAATCATTCTATTTGTATATTGTTTACTTTTACCCCCAAACTTTTCCCTAATGAATTTTATTTGACCCAATTACTACTTAAATGACCTCAGGAAATATTATTTACTGTAACAAGGTTTAAAAATTGCTGGAGTTCAGCATATCGAAGCTGAATTTGATCTAAAAGTGTATAAACACTACATTCTCTACCCATGTACACTTGTGAAAAAGGAGAGAAATTTAACATACATACTTGGTGCTTTTTCCCTACACTTTTCTGGGTAGACAATTCCATGACCGCCAGTTGGTCCCTCAATATCTGTAACTCTTGTGTAAGCTTCTCTACCTCTGGAGACTCTCTTGTCTGTATCAGCTGCATCTGCAAATCCTATGGTGCAACAAGATAATAAGTAATTCAACCTTTTTACCTCTTAGTTAAGATGAGATCGTGGAATACATCATGCAATCTTTTAAGTCGCACCTTTCTCTTTTTCAAAAAAAAATCTAGGTGGCTTGTCACTGGATCACTATTGACAGCATTTTTCACAAAATCTTCCCAAATTCAGCACAAATCAGTAACTTCGCACAGCATATTGACCAGTAAAAGTAGACTATTTAAAACTTTTTTCTTTACATTACAATCATCACAATTCAACCACTGATTACATTAAAAATCAGACCTTAATATGCTCCTCTTTGTCACGAATGTTGTCAGAGAGCACTTGAATTTCTGCTGCCTTACTCTGGAACTCTTGCTGCTGGTTGCAGAGGGCAGATTGCAGTGCGACCAGCTCAAGCTGAGAAGGAAAAATATAATCCATTTAGATATCTAAATTGAGATCAATTACATAGAAAAGATCAGTCACTCAACAACCTCATGGAGATTCCTTATTTAAAATAACTGTTTCAGGAAATATTTCTTCTTTGTCTCCAATAGAGCCATCGAACATTACAGCACAGAAACATGCTGATCCACTTTTCTTTCTTGTCCCACTTAGCTGCACCAAGTCCTCCACCCTCCATACCTATCCATGTACCTGTCACAATTCTTCTTCAATGTTATAATTAAGCCTGCATTCACCACTTCAGCTGGCAGCTTGTTCAAAATTCCCATCACTCTCTACGTGAAGAGGTTCCCCCAAAACTTTTCCCCTTTCATCCTTGTGTACTCTTGGTTTGTATCTCACTTACCTCAGTGAAAAAACCCTACCAACATTTACTCTGTCTATAATGCTCATAATTTTAAATACTTCTATCAAATCTTCCCTCAATTTTCTACACTTCGGGAATAAAGACAAACTGTTTAACCTTTCCTTGTAACTCAGTTCTTAAAGTCTAAGCAACATCCTAATAAATCTTCTTTGCACTCGATCTTATTGATATCTATCCTGTAGTTAGGTGACCAAAACTGCACCCAAAACTCCAAATTTGGCCTAACCTATGTGTTATACAACTTTTAAACATATCCCAACTCCTGTACTTAATACTTTGAATGATGAAGGCCACTATGCTAAAAGCTCTCTTTACAACCCTATCTAATTGTGACAATACTTTCACAGAATTAGCTACCTGTATTCCCAGATCCCTTTGTTCTATTACACTCCTCAGTTCCCTACCATTTACTGTGTATATCCTTTCTTCGATGGTCCTTCCAAAATGCAATACCTAGTTTGTCTGCATTAAATTCCATCTGCTATTTTCCAGCTGGACTAGATCCCTCTGCAAGCTTTGAAAACATTCCTCGCTGTCCACAACGCCTTCAATCTTTATCTCATCTGCAAACTTGTGATCAAATTTACCACATTATCATCCAAATCAATGACTATAGATATCAAACAACAATGGTCCCACAGCACCAATCCATGAGGCACACTTCTAGTCACAGGCCTCCATTCTGAGAAGCAATCATCCACCACTACTCTCTAGAGTCTAAAATAATGTTCCCCCAAAACACAAAGGAACATCAATAAATTGCCAACATTTATTATCAATCTTTTTCTAGACATGCATTTATATTTTATATTTATAATTCATGCAGAAATTTTATTCACATCAACATGGGAAAGCAGCAGAATTTGAAAGAGCAAAGGCCAGGATAAATGAAGATGCCAAAAAAAAAACCAGAAGCTTTGGAAGTCATGATAAAGGACTGGCTGATTAATTCACTCTCAATCTCAATATATTAGGAATCCTGTTTATCTTTCAGGGTTCCCCCCACCCACCAAAGACCTTCATTTTCATTATCTCACATATTGTATTTGGATTGGTTTGGGGGGGACTTTTTCTGAACTGTTCTCCTTGTCAATTTCACTAAATGCTATAATAAAAGCTGACTTTCTTGGATGGATTTCTTCCTTCAATACATTTCTTTCACTTTTCTCAAGTGTTCAATCATCTAAAAGACTGTCAGATCTTGCCTCAGCAATTTCCATTTCTCCAAAAACCAAATTTTTAAAAGCTAAGGTTTATTTTCCATTTCCATTGTGTGCACACACTTCCTTCTAAATCTCTTTAAAACATGTTGAGATCAAGTGCTGGTAGCCCACTTTACCACATAGACTCACCTAAAGATGCCACACATTTTGCCAGATTATTAGATAGCTCAACTGAGAATAGTGATTTTCATGCTCCCTGGGTTATGGCATTGAGATTAACTGTAGCTTCCTTCACTGCAATAACAAAGACTTGCAGCTCCAACTTCTCAGCATTGTTCTGCGCACCCTTTTTAAACTGGAAAATTCCCTGACACTATGATATTTACATCAGAAACTCTGAATCTAAACTACCTCTATTTTTAAATGGTGCCCCGACCCCACAACTGGAGACATTGTTCTCAGACTACAATACTGTCTCTATTAATGCTAGTTTTAAAACTCACCTTGGTCTCTTCCTCTTTCCTTAAAGCAAGACACAGTTCCTCTTTCATCAGGTCCAGCTCAGTTTGTCTGACATCTTCCTGGTCTGTCTCAGCCATTGCTTCATCTCCATCCAAGACTGCCTGCAGAACTTATAACAGAATAAAGAATTATTACTTTGTACTCTGCATATCACATTAGTAGCAATCAACTGAAGAATTAAACCAACAACAAACATGCTCCTTTCTACACATTGATTCATTGGGAAGGCTGGATGATTGCTGAGTAATTTAAAATGATGTTACTTCCATGGTTGCTAATATGATGTTCTGAATGTAGGGAGTTCTTACTGCAGCTACACAAGGCCTTGTTGAGGGAAAAACTGCACACAATACTCAAAGGTGTGACCTCCTAATCCAAAGGACTTTCTTGCTATAGAGAGGCTGCACCGAAGGGTCTGATATATGAAGAAAGACAAGATCGACTAGGGTTATACTAGTGGGAGGAAAAAAAATCTTAATTCTGACAGGAAAAGTTAGTTGCAGTAAGAATGTTCCTGATGTTGGGGTAAGTGCAGAACAATTAGCCAGAGTCCAACAAGAATGGCAAGCCATTTAGGACTGAAATGAGGAGAAAGGTGTACTTGTGAAACTCCCGACCATGAAAGTTAGACATACAGTATTCAAAAGGGAGGTGGATACAACCCTTTCAGCTAAAGGCATCAAGGGACATGGAGAGAATGCAGAAATAGGATTTTGAAATCATATCATCACACACAATCACATTTAATTGTAGAGCAGGCTCAAAGGTTGAATGGCCTTCACCTGCTCTTATTTTCTCTGTTTCAATTGGCTGTATATTTATAGCTAGGGAAAGCTTTTACTATTTGTAGCTTCTTTCAGTTATCCTATTCTAAACACTCGACCTGCAAGAAACCTTTTTAGTTAGTCTGATGAAGAATACTTTTCTCAATATACCTGCAAGTTCAACATTTCAAAAATAAGATCTCAATCCCTTTAAATGGAGCAAATCCAACTGTATCAGTTACATAGTTACAGATGTCATACAAGCAATTCAGTTCAAGTTAACTGCCACTGTATGATATAATTTCCAGTTCTGTTTATTCTCAATTCTGGACTCAGCTGGCATCTTATTGTGGATTCTGTTGATATTTTGCCATAATCAACAGTCAATCTCAAGAAAAATCATGGAAAATTAAGTTGAGAGTTTTGAGTGCAATATTCAATGATTTTAGCTCAATTTCACATACCTTGTTCATCGGTCTTCTGTTGGGTCGCAGTCAGTTCAGCAGCTTCCATCGTCTCAGGCTGGAGGGAGGTCTTGTTGTGGCTATCCTGCAGCAATTTCTGAACAGGTCAAAGAAAAGTCGCAGATCAACTAGGTTTAAAAGCTACTCCATTCCGTTGGTCATCAATAGGCTATCTGACAGCACCATTTGAGGAAGAGCAGCGGGATTTTTTGGAGTCATGAGCAACATTTGCTTTACAACCACATCACCAAAAAGCCATTCATCCAAGTGTCACTTGAGATCCTGTGAAAAATTTCCAACGGATTCCTACAAAATGGACTAAAACCTCAAAAACATAATGTGCGACAAGCTTATCTTGTTTCAGCATAAATGGAAAAATCATTAACTTTTATTGGATACTTTCACTTTATTTCATCAAGTCCTTCAGAACTTCAAATCCAGTTTGCCAATCTTGTTCAAATTCGGCAAAATTGCTGTTATGTTGCACCTATGGAAGCGATTACTTCAGTTGCACATAGGGTATTGTGCACAGTTCTAGTTGTCACACTACAGTAAGAATGTGCTAGCCATAGATAAGATTGCAGACGAGATTGCCTGGATTGGAGGGCTTTAGTTCTGATTGAAAAGGCAGGGTATATTCTCACTGGAAAGTAGGAGGCTGAGGATGACCTTGAAGAAGGATATGAAATTATGAAAGGCACAGATTGAAATAGAGAGCCAGAATCTTTTCCCCCAAAGCAGGGAACATTTTTCAGAAGAGAGGGGAGAATTTTAAAGGTGTCCAGTGGGCTATTTTTCCATAAGAGGAGAGTTCAATTATGTGGAAATAAATGCCAGAGAAGGTGGCAAACCCACATATAATTATTTGGGCAAGTACTTGGACTGTTAAAGCAGAGTAAAGTAGGCTTAATGTGAACAAATGAAATTAACATGATTGGCATATACAAGTTGGGTTGAAAAGGCCTGTTTCTGTACAGTACAATTCTATTTTCTCATAGCCATGCACGAGCAGGCAGAGTAGGTGATTCCAAATCAGATCCTCTCTTCACATTATCTCCATATACACATTGTTCCCCCATAAACATTGGATTACAATTAAAATGGAACCAAGGGCATAATTTTATTTTTGTGAATGATTATCACAGAAGACTATTGCATTTGTTAATGTCCACTACCTCAAAAAGATAATATGACCCTGGGACAAACATTACTGAACACCATAAAAACTCAAGTAACGTTTCATTTCTGGAAGGTTAGTGGTACCAACTTCACAGGGAGAAATAGCTACTTTCATAGGCACATTCTGCATGTATTTCCCCCCCCCCAAAAAAAAACCAAAACACACAAACATTCAAAGCTTGCAGACTCTTAAATTACGTTGTGACAGTTAACATTGGTGGCATTGGGTCCCATACCTTCTGTTTATTTAGTGAATTAACTTTTGTACTTAATGGATAGGATTAAAATGGAATTCTGTGAAGCAGGGTTGTTGAAATCAGCAATATTGTTGGCTAGATTTATTGATCCATCAACTGTCAAGAACTTACTTGAATTAATGGATCCTTTTCCTGAAGAAGTTCTTTGAGGTGGGTTACTTCTGTTGGAATCTCCGAAGCAGAAACATTCTGCAGTTTCTGCTTTGTGAAATTTACAATTTCCCGATCCTTCTCATCCAGCTGGTGACGCAGTGCTTGAAGTTCATGTTTCATCTCTGCAATTGCACGAGTTAACCTCTCTGCTGCACCCTTCATAATTAAATAAAAACATACTGGAAACTAAATGTTGTTAAAACAGTGGCAAATGTCTTGCCCCTTGCCTCACATACCTACTCATTATTGCTTCAAGTTTGTTTGAGCCTTACATTTTCTATTTCATCTAAACTGACTGCGATACCAAGTACTACTGCACTGTTTGAAATTCTGCTAGCTGGATCAGGTAAATGCTACAAAGTCAATCGTGTTGCCTAGAAGGACATTCCAAATTAGGCCCAATTAGCTTCACTCAATAGTTTACTTTATCAAATACAATTCAAATTGTAATTACCCGTTGCCAACCGGCATGGTAATTCACCATATAATTTTCCAGGCTGAAGCACAAAGAAAGGTTTTACATATATCTATGCCTGAAGTTTCAAATATTATCTCACAGCTTCTGTGGTTGCTTACCAATAACCACGGTACAAGCAATGGTGAACTCACTTGCTCAGTTTCGATTTGCTTTTTGCACAAATATGGATTATTAAATGTAAATTTAATTTAATTTAATTGTAGGGTTGAGTCAAAAAAACATTCGCACTAGTGACAGAAGAAATACCAGAGGGCCTGAGAATGAATAATGTATCTTTGTTATAAAAGGGAAAAAAGGGTAATCGAGGAAATTATAGGCTATAAATGGTAGGGAAACTATTGGAAAAGATATTTGGATTTATACACATTTGAAAAGTTGATAAAGGACAGTTAACATGGCTTTGTGAAACGCAGGTCACTTACTAATTTAATTGAATTTTTGAGGTGATAAAGATAGTTAATAAGTTTCAGGCAGTGGATGTTGTATACACAAACTTTTGTAAGGTATTTGACAAGGTTCAATAGAAGGTGCAGATGCATGAGCTGCATAGAGAGTTGAAAATTTGGGCATGAAACTGGCTGGCTCATAGAAGACAGATCAGTAGTAGAAGGCTTGAAGCCTGTGACCAGTGGTCTTCTGCACAGATAGGTGTTGGGACTGGTTTTCAACAAAAGAAATAAGTGGGTGAGTTAGTAGATGATGCCAGAGTCCATCACAGAATATAGATCAGTTACAGATAAGGGGAGAAAAATGGCAAATGTAAAGTTAATAGTTGGGTGATGCGCAGAGGGATCACTTACTGAAAGTGGTCAGGCAAATAGATGAGTAATAAAGAAGGTGTACTTATGGTCTACTTGTCTTCATTGGGCAAGGCAATAAGTAAAAAAGTAAAACTTTGGTTTGGTTGTATTTAGAGTATTGCATGCAATTCTTATGCCCCCATTACAGGAAAGTTATGGAGGCTTTGGAAAAGGTGGAGAAGTTTACCAGGATTTTACCTGGTTTAGAGAGGAGAGAGAGAAACTGGTTCTGTTCTCAGGAGTTGGAAGCTGAGGGACATTCTGATAGAAGTTTACTGTAATGTAGATAAATATTGGGAGATAATTGGTAAAATTAGAGTAGGTTACATACATTCACACATTTTAAAACAGATCTTATTTGAAATATTGAAGAATTCATACTCAGTGAACTTTACAGAAACTATGGAGAACGCTATGTACATTCCACAAGGAATGCAATTCCAATTAGGTGCTAATTGAAATGATGTTATCAAATGAATCGACTGAAGACTGTGTTGAACATTTTTACAAGGCTTCTGACCTTTCTGCAAAGTGCTCACTCAAAGGTCAATGAGAAGTTTTGTTTACCTAAGAAAACAGATGGGAGCAGAAGGATAACTCCTGTTGTTTGCTGAAGGTGGTGGGTTTTTTAAGTGAGAGAGTCAAATGGGCTTTCTAGCAGTTGGAGAGAGAAAGAGAGATGAAACAAGTTCTCTCAGCCAGCAGAACAGTGTAAGCCAGGAAGCTGGTTGGAACTGAAACAGAAAACTCCACAGTGGCAGATGGCTGGAAGTGCTATCTGTCTGATGTTTCTCTTGGAATAAGAGGAACAGAACCAAACTCTGTGAAGGCCTGAAAGAAAAACGTTATCATCTGGAAAATCCTGATGGAGCAAGTTTCATCAGCACGACATCGAGGTGACTAATGGTGGTACCTCAGTTGTGGAAATCCTGGAACAACAAATCTCTCTCTGCAAACCTCCAAAGAACCTTCCTGAGTGGTAAACATTTACCTTTCGAGGATCAAAGCTTGGTGAACTTTATACATGTTAAATTCTATGCACAGTATAAGAATTGCCTGCAACCAGTGAACTTGGAAGAATGAGAAGTGAGATTGAACTGTAAACCAAAGAACTTTTCTTAAATTTACACACACATCATACACGTGTGCTTAGAATTAGAAGGGGGTTAATTAAGTTAATAAAAGATAAGTTTGATTCTGTTTTCATGTTTAAAGATAATTAAAAACAATTTTTGTTTAAGTAACTACTTATCTTGGTGAGTGTCTATTGCTGCTGGGTTTTGGGGTCCTTTGGGGTTATTTGGTACACAATCAAAATCTTCTCCCCAAGGCAAAAGTATCACCCTCTACAGGATATGTGTTTCAGGTCAGGAGGAACAAGTTTAAGAGATATGAGTGGAGCAAATATTTTGCACATAGAGCAATAGATGGCTGGAATGGACTGCCAGGAGCAGTAGTGGAAGCATTTAATTGGCTTTGATTATGATGGGGATGAAGGGGTCTCTATCAGGTTCAAGCAGCAGAGTTCTAGTTTGATTTGAATATCATTCAGCACTGACACGTGGGTTGAAGGAATTGTTCTGTGCTGTACTCTCTGTTCCATGTTAAATTATATTATACAAGGAGAATGTAAAGGATTATTTTAAATTATTATTCAATTATCAAAATATTCTCAGAGAATTCCATATCATTTCAGAAAATAACAAGATACTAAGATGGAAGTGCAATAAGACAGTACTTATTACGGTTTTTACAATGGAGAATTAAAAATATGCATTGGATGGAACTCTTATTTAAAAGGAAGAATTCCTGATTTGAAAATCTGTTTCTGAAAGAATACAGAAACTCTTTGTTAGTTCATTAGATTGAGATACATGCAGAACAAAAGCTATGGATTTTTTGCTGTTGAAAAATTAAACTTAAATGGGAATAGGGCATCAAGGCTGTGTATTACCTTCATCTGCTGTTCACGGGAACTGATAGTTTGCAGAAGATATTTTACTTCTTGCTCATGATCAGCTGCCAACTTGCTCCTGTCAGTGAGCACCTCCTGCAGCATTTGATCCTTCAGCTGCAGCTGCAGCCTCAGCTGTTCCATCATCTCATCAGGTCCAGAACAAACTTTGGTTATTAACACTGCAGTCAGATCCTGTTAAGGAGATTTTAAACTAAGAGTGTAGACTGGTGTTGCACATAATCATTGTTGAGACATAACTATGAATAATTTCACCTGCTGAGAATCACTAAGAAAATGCATCAATACTCTGCATTATGGCTTGATAGACCCCCATTTGCACAAAAAAGTTTCATTTCCCTTAATGGCCTCAAATTTGCAAGCTTGGGTGATATTTCTGTGCACATTATTTTCACATATTCATCAGCCGTGTATTTGCAACCAGTCTTACATTAAAAAGACACAAGCATTTTAATCACGGTTCCCAATATAAATGAAGCCTTTGCATAAGCTCCTGGCTTCAAATATCAATGATAATTTGTCATATTCAGATAAGTTACTATACCACACGAAATGACAATGTGATGGATGCTGAATGCCCAGACGTTCAGCAGAAAAACAAGTTAAGAAAGATGAACTTTTACAGAACCAACCAAGAAACCCATTCAAAAATATGAGGGTTATTTATTTCCTCTATGTACAGTCCAAATGGCTGAAAATACCTGGAGATGTGATATTGGTGACAACAACAGGAGCATAGCTTTGAATTTCATTGTAAAAGAGGGTCTGAACACATTTACCACTAAAATATTTATGCACAAAAGAAATGATAATCGCTGATGCATTTAGCATCCCCCTTTCATTTCATATGTCAAATTTTAACACGTACTTAAGCAAGGATCTGGACTCACTGCAATTCAACTCTTGTCACAATCGCTCCACATCAAATGCACTGGCTCTCTACTCAGCTCTAGAACACCTCGAAAACAGCAATTCATACATACGGCTACTCTTCATCGACTACAGCTCAGCCTTCAATGCCATTATTTTCTCAGTGCTGGTCAAGAAGCTACAAAGTCTGGGTCTCTATTCCCCACTCTGCAACTGGATCCTTGACTCTCTCATCAGAAGACCACAGTCAATATAAATTGGAAGCTATGTCTCCTCTTCATTTATTATCAACAAAGGTGCACCCCAAGGATGTGATCTTAGCCCACTGCTCTACTCATTATACACCCATGTCTGTGTGGCCAGGCACAATTCAAATGCTATCTACAAGTTTGCCAATGACACCACAGTTGTTAGCAGAATCACAAATGGCAATGAGGAAGTGTACAGGAGGAAGATAGAGCAGCTCTTTGAGTGGTGTCTCACCAACAATCCTGCACCCAAGGAGATGATTGTACTCTTCAGGAGGGAGTCAGGGAACACGACCCAGTAGTAGAGAGGGTCAAGAACTTCAAATTACTGGGTGTCAACATCTCCAAGGATCTGTCCTGGATTCTCCATGTTGATGCAATCATGAAGAAGGCCTGCTAGTGGCTATACTTTGTGAGGAGCTTAAGGAGATTCGGTACGTTACCGAAGACTATTGTAAACTACTACGTGTACCATGGAGAGCATGCTGACTGGTTGCATCACTGTCTGGTATGGAGGCACCAAATCTCAGGACAAGGAAAAAAAAAACTAGAGGATTGTTAACATCACAGGCACCAGCCTTCACTCCATCAAAGACATCTACATGAGCCGGTGTCTTATAAAAGCAGCCTCTATCCTCAAAGATCCCCATCAGCCAGGCCATGCCCTCTTCACTTTGCTACCTTCAAGAAAAAGGTGGAGGAGCACTCAACAGAACAAGGACAGCTTCTTCCCCGCTGCCATCAGATTCCTGAGTAATCAATGAACCAAAGACACTGACTTACTTTTCGTGCACTGTTTTTATTTTTTTATATATTATTGTTGTAAGATGGTTCATAATATGAATGTTTTCACTATGATGCTGTCGCAAAACACCAAATTTCACGACTTGTTCGTGACAATAAATTCTGATTCTGAAAATCCCAGTTTCAGAAATTTAGTTTGACATATTATTAGGAAAAGGGTTTCTGTCAAGTTGACTTTTCTGGGCAAGGTCCAACAAATTTCCTACCTCAACTTCCTTGGCGCTATTCTGAAGAGCTGTCTGGAGCTGGCTGTTGACTGCATCTTTTTCCTTTAGGGAACACCCATTCTTTTCTTCTACCTCTTGCTTCAGCCATTGCAGATTCTTGTATGCTGTTCCTAGTTGCTCCAACTCCAGCTCCTTCTCTCTCACAAGGCTATCCAGACTCTTTATATAAAAAAAAATTGGACAGTCAAAAAAGGATCAACAGATCAATTGAAGGTCTTTGAGTTCTTAAAACTTCTTCCACAAAACCAGAACATTAAATAGTCGAAGCAACAATAAATAAAATGTCAATCTACTTAGAGAAATTAGATAAACAATAAAGTCTACAGACACACTGATTGTAGATTAATGCACAAAATGCTGGAGAAAATCAATAGGTCACATAGCTTACATAGGAAGGAAAGATAATATCAACAATGTCTGACCCCTTCATTAAGGTACGAGCAAAAAAGCAGGCAGGTGTCTGAATAAAAAGATGGGAGGAAGGGGAGGATAGGAGAGGTGGGGGAGGAGCAATGGCAAACAGGTAAGAAGTCATAGGTGGGTATAGGTGGGAGAGCTGAAGAGAACAAAATTTCGGAAGTGACAGAGGGAGGGGATAGCTGGCTGAATGGAGAAGGAAGGGGAGTTGGAGAAAAGAACAGAGAAAGAGACAGGAGGAGCCTAATGGAAACAAGAGAAGTCGATGTTAATGCTATCCTGTTGGAGAGAATGACTATTTTTGGCCCCAAATTGTGGTGAGAGAAGAGGTATGAGGACAAGTGTAGCATTTCCTTTGTTCACAGGGGTAGATACCAAGAGGGTGACAAGTTTGAAGGAATGAGTGGATGGGAGAGTCACAGAAGGAGCAGTCCCTGTGGAAGGGAGGGGAAGATGTGTCTAGTGGTGGGATCATGTTGTAGGTTTTGAATGCAGAAGTTGGTGGGGCAGCAGGTGAGGAAAATGGGAATCCTATCCTGTTGCATCTAGGGGCAGAGAGGGCCAGGGTAGAAAATAGAGGAATTATTGAAAAGGGTCGAGTTGATGGTAGTAGAGGTCCTGAAGGAGGAGAAATCTCTGATGATGTAGAATGGAAGACCTCATACTGGAAACATGGGACAGAGACCAAGGAATTGAGAAAATTCAATTTTCAAATAATTCCTCCAAGTTAAGCAGCTCTACAGTTGTGAACCTGCAGGTATCATCAACTGAATCCAGTGCTCCTGTTGTGGCCTCCTCTACATAGAAGAGATTGGGAAATCGTTTCATTGAACACACATGTACTTCTGTAATTACACCTCAAAAAAAAAACAAGTTGACAGCTCCAAAATCCACATGGATGTTTCAAGATAGTGAAGGGTTCCATATGCAGTAAAATCTTCATTATCTGGCACTCAATCAATTGGATACTGAAAGAACTGGCAAAAAAAAGGAAATAAATAAATTTAAATAAGAATAAATAAAAGCTTAAATAAAAACTAAAAATTGCAAATTTAAAGGTTCTCCGAAGCAACGCATAACCCCTAGGACCAAACATTCACCCAGCCATGCTTCGCCTGTAGCAACTGTTCAAATAAAGTTGTATTTGAATAAATACAGGATGAAGAGCTGACCGATGGCATTTGCCGCTGGGTCAACTCTCCCAAGTGTCTCCCTATCCCTGCCTACTAAGTGCCTTTATTTTTATAGTATTAGATATACAGATAGTGTAAGGCTTTAACTGTAAACTCAGGAGGCTATTGCAAAACTGTTACAGCATCAGCGACTGGGGTTTGAATTTACATTTGTAAGTTATGGAAATTACTTGATTAAAATGAACTTTACATAATTAAAGATACTGATTTTTTTTCCCAAATTACTTTACATTTTGCATTGTTTTTTAAACTGTGTGTTCTTAATGGATGTTTATAAGTTAGGCATTGCAAGAGTGAGCCTCAATCAACCGGAAAATTCGTATTTCTAGCACTTGCAATTCCCGAAGGTGCCAGATAATGCAGATTATACTGAATGCGCAAGATTCTCTCTTTTTTTTTTAAAAAAAAGACGTGACTGTTCAACTCTCCCAGCTATTTCTTGCTGCAACTGAATTTATTTCAGTTGCTTGCTTCTTCTGGCTATAAAATACAGAAAAAACTATGTAAATGTTTTTTTTTAAGCTAATGAAACAAATGGGAATATTTGTGCGTATTTGACTGTGAGCTATTTCAACAACTTATTTAAGAGATTCAATAATTTCAGATAGCAGTAAATGAAAGATGGATCATATTTCTGATGGAAAAACAAGACCGATGCAGTATAATGTCAATTAACTGAAAACCAATCAACCAAAATGCCAAACATTGAAATGTTTTAAAAAAATTTTTTCAGGTGATTCATCACATCACAATTTGAAAAAAAGTTGAAAAAAATTTACCACCATGTTCAAGTGGGGCTACAAGGAAACAGTTTTACAAAGGAGACATTTGTCCACAGGTTACACATTGAAGGAAAGGAATAGCACTGATACGAATTTGTGCCGGCGCAAATCCTCATAGCGAACCGGCCCTGCTTGTATTGCCACGTGGAGGGGCAGCCATGGGGAAATGGCGTCGTCAGAGGTTTCTCTCTGACTCCAGCATTCCTTCCAGCGTGCGTCCTGGGCAGCGATTATGACGTCACAAGCCACCAGGTGCCCTTAAAGGGGCGCGCTGAATTTGAATAAAAACTGTCATTAACGACCCTCAACGTGGTGGCTGTGTTTATTCCACTGCTCACACCGCCACAAATTGTCATTTGTTTTGGCCATGAGTTACTGCAACTTTGTGATAAATTACATTATGGCATTCTCAGAATTTGAATTGAATACCACGCTCTCTCCCCACTCGCCCACCCGAGCCGTGCTGCTACTTTCTCCCCACTCGCCCAAGCCACACTACTCCCTCCCCGCTCACCCGCCTGAGGCGCATGCCACTCTCTTCCCATTCGCCCGCCTGAGCCACGCTGTCACTCTCTCCCCGCTTGCCTGCCTGAGTTGCCACTCTCTCCCCACTCGCCTGAGCCGCTCTTTCTGTTAAATACCATTTCAGCAGCGAGGCTGAAATTCTGCTGGAGGACAATCCTTGTGCAATCTCCTTACAGGTGAGGTGAGATCTCAGGCTCCTCGGTAAGAGCCGATTCCTTGGGCTCCCAGGAAGGATTGGTGACGGCGGAGGGGAGATGTCGGGGATCAGGGATAGCCAATACAAGAATTCTCCTGATGCTACTGGGGTGCTTAGAGAAAATTCCCAAATATCCTAAAAATCCACTTGACCAAGATAGTCCAGTCCAAAGCATTTTGAATAATCAGAAACAATACTGAAAATAAAATGAGACTAATGTTGCAAACAATCAAGTAAACCCTATTCTTTCTCATGCTAAAAAAAAAATCTGCTGGAGGAACCGTAAGTTCAGCAGCAGAATTGTGGTCATTTCAGGTCAAATCACTTCATCAAGAAGTAAAAATGACTACTGGAGGAAAAAAAATGGCTGTGGTAACTAATCTAAATACGAACAAGGTCGAAGAGGGCAAGCACTGAGAGAGGGACTCAAAATTTCCAGAGGAGGAACACCTTTTCAAAGTCAGCATACCTTGGAGACTTTGCAATAGGGTAGGAAGCTGGAGACACAAGAGACCTGTGTTTTCCTCTTCTTCCTCCAACTGCTCGTTTCCTATACATAAAAATGAATAAATTCACAGAGTTCACTTACATTGATAGTTTCTTCATTATTGGAGAAGATCTGACGAAATCTCTCCAGATCCTTTTCTTTTTCACGCAAAGCCAGGTGCAGTTGATGGATTTCACACTCTTTTTCTTCCAAGGAACTGAATTTTTCTTCAATAGCTCGCTGGAAAGAAACAGCAAAAACCAGTTCTTAAGGATGCACGTGTCTCATAATTTTTAAACAGTTTAAAATATTTATATACCTGTACATCTTTATTTCTGGAATCTACACTTCTTCTATCTCCTGACCACTTCACAATAAGAAACCATCTGTACTCTTCTAATAAATATGTGGAACAAGGTAGTTTGCCCAAATATCTAATTTTTTTGACAAAAGATAATTTAAAACATAAAAGTTTATCCTGCCTATCAAGCTTATTTCCCCATCCCAATATAAAACTCTAACTCTATGAACCAACATAAGCCCCTATAAGGCAATGTTCATCAAAAATATTTCAATTCTTACAAGCAATCCTCTCAAACTTTCTTTAATTTAACATCAATATGTTTAATGGAATAAGCATTGACTATAACCACAATTAAAAGGTACACAGAGTGATCACTTGTTCATCAATCAGAATTGAATAGGAACCAAGACATCCTGAAGTACCTCCAAAGCTTTATCTTTCTCTTTGATATGCTCCAAGATTTTGTCTTCCAGCACATGTTTATCTTCTCCACTTTGTTCCTTGCTCAGTTGGCATTCAAAGAGTTCAATATATTGCTGTGAATACAAGAGAAATGTAACAAAGATTATTCTGTGGCATTTTCCTATCATCTTAAAGACTTGTCTGATTCTCATCCAAGCAACTAAGATAGAAAGACATTCTGTGGCTAAAAAAAATTAATTGTAAAGGAGCAAACCTGCTTTAATAAAACCCCAACTCAACACAATGTCGCAAAGCAAGCTTTGATAGCTCCCTTTTCATCTTGAAATCTCATTCAGACTGTGAGGAGAACTGGTGTTGGAAGCAGAAAATTTATCTTTACTTCACCAGTTAATCAGGTAGAATTCTATGGCCAAGCACCTCACCAATAACATCGTGACATCACTGTTGACCAAAAGCTCAGATGGATTAATCGCATAAATACTGAAGTTGTAAGAGTAGGCGAGAAGCTGGGTAGCCTATGGTGAATAATTCATCTAATTGCCTTTCCACTATCTATAAAGTACAAGTCATGAGCACAATAGAATACTCACTGCTAGCCTTCAGGAGTGCAGCTCCAACAAAATTGATAACATGCAGGACAAATGCAGCCCACTTGACTGATATCCCACCCACCGAACTTTCAATCCCCCCCATCATTGCTGCACAGTGGTTGCTTCATGTACTATCTACAACATACTCTGTGGTACTGATATCACCCAAGCCTACAAACACAACTATTAATTAGGACTAGAATTACAGGACCACTGTACAAGCCCTTCAGATTGGACTTCAAGTTGAAAATGTATTGTTATTTTCTCTTTGTTATGGAAGTCTTCATCCAACAGCAATATGGGGAATTATAACCACCATCACCTTCTCCATAGTAACAAATACAAGCTTTTTCAGTGACATCCGCATAGTGAAAGACTAACAAATATTAAAAAAATTATAGGAAAATCAAGCCTGCTGTTTAAATTTAACCTATGCAAACAGGAAACCACACACTTGTGCATATATTTAAAAAGAACACTTGAGCTCTACTTTTTTTTCAAATCTTTCCGAAGTATGCTAAAGCACTGCGCTTACAATGAATAGTTATGAATTTCAATGATGAAGGTTCAAGTAAAAGCCATTTTCCAGCCCAAATTCATGGTAAAATTTATTTGTGATGGTGCAAATGACATATTGAAGTTGGAGTGCAATTTGAAAGCAGTCCAAAATTTTATTTATAAATTTAGGAATAACATTTAATGCTCAGCCAATCTCATCTTCCTACTGCCAGTAATTCAGCATCCCCTTCCAGGACACTTCAAATTTTACCCTATATTACATTCTAATTAGAACTTAAGATTTAATATATGGTTAAGTTTCAGTGTAGCATTGACCAACAAGAAAATCAGTTAACAATGCTGTCACATAACCACATTCGAGCTAAGAGCGCAGAGGCTCCACAAATATACATCCCATTCAGCAATCAGAATATTGAACAGTCGTGTGCATAATTCTCGATTTTGTCCATCCCAGGCAAGTTTGTGACTCTGGTGACTTATACTGTTGATTCTGCTTATTTCCATGCAGTAAATGTTGGGGTATTTTCTGCTCTTACTTCAGAAGGTGGAGAACCATTCACACAAGACATAGAATCACATTGAAACGATCTTTTACCAGCATTCAATGCTCTGGAGAGCAGAGAGATCCTGCCAGTATAGCCCTCACCCCAGTTAAGGATGAGCAAAAATACTGGCCTCACCTGCAACTTTCACAACTAGCATTTAGTTATCTGAGCAAAGAAATGGAAAAAAATCATGTGAAAAAGATGAAATGATCAGAAGAGGCAGATATTTATTTACAAGCTAGTGAGTAAATGAATTAGGCTGTGGCAACCATTATGTTGTTCTTTGTACTCTACCTGCAAGAAGTGCTCTTTGTCACGCAATTTCTCTTTTAGACAGAGGATGCTCTTCTCCTGAAAACGAACTTCATGCTGATGTTCTTTTTCCAAGGTTCGATAAAGCTGCCCTTTTTCTAGCAGCTGTCCTCGTACCTGTTGCAGTGTGCGACGCAGCTCCTGAAATAAACCGCAAAGAGCCAAGGCCAACTTACAACAAAATTATGCCAATGAAATATATTGTGCCATCCAACTTATTTTGTATGCTGCAGGATTAATCTCTGCAATAACGGGAATCATGGAAAAAAGTTGGAGATCTGCACCAAAAGTGAATTTTAATGAACGAGTGTAGGAAATTAGTGAGTCTTGAATATGAAATCTGTAATAAGTAAGTTTTCTTCTCAAGAACCCATATAATGTGAAAGTCCTTTTCATTTTCAAAGACAGTCCAAATATTTTTTCCCACCAGTACATGCAGGAACAAACATCCTCAGTCAGACAGGCACGATGCTTTGGCCAAGCTGACGGTAAAAGTTGCAGTGGTTATCCCCACACTAGATGTCTTCACTCCAAAACGTAATCATGCCATTACTTGGTGAAAAATAAGCCGAACTGAGCCACAAAAATCTTGGTCTTCATGCTACATGCTGGGAAAATGCATCCAAGATATCACGGAAATAATAACAACCAGACACTCACTTCATTGTGTTTAACAGCGGCCTCCTTCTGCTGATAAATTTCTTGCAGTTCGGTCTCCATCATTTCTTTCATCTGTCTGACTTCAACCAACTCGTATTCCTTCTGAGATATTAGCCTCTGGCTTCGCTGTAATTCCAGCTGATTGGAAAAGGAGGAACCCTGTAGTTCCAGCAGCTCAGCCTGTTGGCTGTGTGTTGAGGTCAACTGTCCATCAGCAGTCTGACAGGATGCACAATGCTATGATCCAGAGGAAACAAGACCATGTTTGGAACAAATTGGAACCAGGAATAGTAAACACATATCAACATAACAATTTATTTCATATCTTCATTATTTTATTCTCATTTCAAAACCTTGCAAGGTTATTCTCACTCACCGTACATATTCCTTCCCCCATTAGGGCAAAGACATCAGGCACCAATTCAAAAACTTTTTTTTACATCAGCCTAAGTTTTCTGATAATGGCTTATTCATGTCAGATACAACTCAATGTAATAATAAAAGAAATTCCTCATTTTTGGAAGTCCCTTTGTTAAGAGATCTTAAATTAATATTCTGTCTTCTTCTCTCATTGTTTAAGTAGAGCAAAGGGAGGTCTCTCATTGCCATAGAAAACACCGTGCCAAAGAAAATGAATCATTTATCTCATGTTTATGGAATTCTGCTATGCACAAATTTTGTATTTTAGAACATTGCTTCTTCTTCAGAAGTATTTAATAGATTGTGAGGAACTTTGAGAGTTTCCAAGGTTGTGAGGAGGTTATACAAGTATGAATTCTTGCTTTCTTTCCATGTCAAGCCTCATCACTGAAGGGAAACATTAAAACAAAAGGTCATTTTGTCTGCTGTAATGGTTGAAATTATAAATGGACTAAAATGATGCTTTGAATAGTGTTGCATACTATGTTATAACAAGGACAATTTACAATCATTTAAAACAGTGGTTCTCAACCTTTTTCTTTCTACCACTTTAAGTATTCCCTAAGCCATAGGTCAGGTGGGGCAGGCGGAGGCCCCGATCCAGGCGGAGAGTTGTGGGTGGCGGCCCCGGTCCGGGCACAGGGAGAGCGGCGGCGGCCTCGGCCCCGGTCCGGGCAGTATGGACCAACCTAAGAGGGGAGGCAGACCCCTCCAGCCCGGGTAAGAAACCTGCATAGGAGAAGGTCACTCCGATATAAAACCTACGACCCAAGGACCTCGCTGCCACGTCCCAGCTTGCTTGGCCACGGCACACGAACCATGGGTGTAAAGGGTGGGGCCAGTACTGCGCGCACTGCACTCCACCTAAAAGCTCCTTTGCGCAGGCCCGAGGACAGGTCCACGTCCTCCCCCTCCACGTCCTCCCCCTCCACGTCCTTTAAATCTTCGTCCACGAAGCCAAGCCAAAGAAAAAGAGAAGCCATAGGTGCCCTGTGATTAGTAAAGGATTGATTAAGGAGGTATGTGAGTGGAAAGAAAAAGTTTGAAAACCACCGTTTTAATCGTACCTAAATGACTCGTTATGTCATAATTCCAAAGAAAATGGGCCAATGACAATTTTTCTCAAGCAAAATATTCAGTAACAATTGGGTCTTGAGCAGTGATTTTCAACCTTTCCTTACCACTCACATAAGCAATCCCTTACTAATCACAGAGCACCGATGGCATAGGGATTACTTAAAATGGTATGTGAGTGGAAAGAAAAAGGTTGAAAACCACTGATTTAAAATAACAATCCCATTTTGACTCCAAGTTTATTTCTGAATAATTGTGTTATGACCCCACAGGGGCTTCAAGAACCACTTGCAAACGTCACCTCTTAACACTCAGAAACCATTTATCAGGTACAAAATTGAACTGCAATAGAATATTTTCCACTTGCCTGGACTAATTCTGCCCCAATAATTGTCAAGATGCTTCATTCACCCCATCCAGGATGAAGTAGCCCAAATGACTGGTAGTTTTTCAATTATTTGAACATTCATTCACTCCATCCATCAGTGACACACAGTGACTGCAGCATTCACCATTCATCACATGCCTAGTGGTTACTTCCCAGGCTGCCATAACACTCCCAAAACATCGGCATCAAGCTCCAGAAGGGCAGCAGGAGTTTGGGAAAATCACTCACCACATTCTTCTCCAATGGACAACAATCCTTCATTATTACTGGGTCTAAATCCTCAAATTCCCAGAAAAATGAAATAAAAAAAAACTGCAGACGTTGGTTCAGGACAACTTTTACAATACTAGTTCACTTTTTTTCTCTCTCCATTAGCAGAGCTTAAATTGTTGGATATTGCTTTACAGCACAGCATTTTATATCTTTCTTTCTTTACTCTCTGAGAGGTCAGAGTTTTTGCATTCCTCAGATCATACATGAACTATTCTTTTTTTTTAAATGTTCTAAACACTTCAGCTTTATTAAAAATGAAGAATTCAAAATACATATTTCACATGGTTGCCATCTTTCAAGGGCTCTTCATTTTTTGCCCATTCCTTTCTTTCCTCTTTTGTTGTGCTTCTTGGCAAACCGCATATTCCTTAGGAACTTGGGATCAACTCCTTTTAAGGGTTCAAACTGATAAGACTTGGGCTTCTTGATCCCATTTCTGTGCCATTTGCTGGACTGATTGTGGTTCGTGTGGTTCTTGGACTTGGCCATGGCTTCAACCACCCTGCACTGCCGCCACCTTAGATCAAGCCCGCCACCGGAAAGGGCACGAACTATTCTCTTCAATGTATTAACTCAACAGTACTATGGGAATAAATACATTCACCAGAAGGACTGCAGTGGTTCAAGAAAGTAGCTCATCTACATCTTTTCAAGTTAAGGACGGGCCTTGCCCAAAGATATCCAAATCCCCTGCACTCCCACAAAAATAAGAAAAATATCTAGAGTAACGCATTATAGTTGGCAACCCATGAAGAAAGCTTAAGAATGTGTGTCAGTAAGGATCAAAGGGCAGTAGTCAAAAATAAGAACTTTGGCAATTTATTTCTTACCCCAAACCAGAAACTAATTGTGCTGCATTCTTTTGATCTCAGAATTACATCAGCTAACCATCTCCATTGATATCAGCAAATATGCCTTTCTAAATGAACCACCACTGATACCATGTAACTCAAAGTTCCCAGTGACGTCAGTCAATTCAAGACTGATACCACTCGTTTTGCCTGCACCATTCAGGAACATATCAAGCAGTGTTCTGGACCACCTAGCTTTTATTAAAATGAGAGAAACAATAGTAAGAAATATTTGCAGTACAATGTTATTTATGTTAAAATTTTTACTGTTATGTACCTTTAGATTTTCAAGTTGACTTCTGTGAAGCAACTCCTTCAGCTTGGCTTTTGTCTCATTCTGTTCATCCACTACATGATAAAGCTCTTCAATCTGAGAAGAGTGAATTACAAGGTTATAAAACTCATTTGAATTACAGTATTACCATCTATAAAAGCATCCATATTGTTATACATGTTAGCCACAAGTAGGAAAGTTTCCACTGATTTTGATACTTTAGTCTTATAACTCCACAGTGATATCCCCAAGCAGTCAAAGCAAAAAATCATCCAAATACAACTGTAATTTTGTTTATGCTCTTTCCCCATTAGGAAGCAGAGTCAGTATTCTGGAGTATGGAAAATAGGCCCTTCAGCCCATCTTGTTGATGCCAACAAAGCTAGTCCCTTTTGCCAGTGTTTGACCCATTTCCCTCTAATTTCCTATCAATGCTCCTGTCTGAATGTCTTTTGAATCTTACAATCATCCACTTCTGGTAGCTTGTTTCATGTAACCAGCATCTTTTGCGTGAAGAAGGTGACCCTCAGGTCTCTTTAAATCTTTCTCCTCTGTTCTTAAATCTCTGCTGTCTAGTTTTAGATTTTCCAATCCTGGAAAAAAGACTATGGCTATTTACTTTATCTATTCCCCTCAGTATTTTATACATGGCTCCAGGGAGAAAAATCCCTTCTTATCCTGTCTTTCTTTAAAATTCAAATCTAGCAACCCCGTCAATATTCTTGTGAATCTTTATTACACTCTTTACAACTTAATGATATTCCCTATAACAGCACACAATATTCCAAGTGCAGTCTCACCAACATTTTATAACATGACATCCGGGCCCTGACCAATAAAGGAAAGCACGCCATTCATCTTCTTTGCCACCCTATCTCTCTGTGTTGCCATTTTCATTGAACTATGCAAGACGATCACCTTGCAAGTTCTGCCCTGGTTTAACCTATCAATGTGTAATATGTTACAGGGGCAAAACACGAAAGTCTACATGGATGAAGTAGAAACACAATGCTGGAGGAACTCAGCTGGTCAAACAGTATAGTTTACAGTATATAGCAAAGATAGAAATACATAACTGATGTTTATGTTGAGCCCTTCATCAAGGTACTGGGAAAGTGCAATATATTACACTTTTCTGAGTTAAATTTCATCTGCCTTTCATTGGTCCACATTCCCAGTTCATCTAGACCCTGCCGTAATCTTAGATAACCTTCTTCATCTTCTAATATAGCACCAATCTTAGTGTTATCTACAAACTTACTAATCATGCTTACTGTATTGCCATCCAAAAGTGGATCCATCACCAATGCTTCCAGAATATTACTGATCAAAGCTTCCAACACGAGTAACAACTACTCAATACCACCCTCTTCAGTGTGAACAATTGTTGTTCATATTGTTAAATGGACATTTATAATAGTCATCTAGTTATTTTTCTCCAGGATTTAATCAGTGGATTTAACAATTCCATTTACTACAATGTTGGATGAATGGATTGATCATTCTGAAAAATTGTCACATTATATTGTATTCACAGTTAACACCAATGACCTGTTAAATGCACAATTCCAAGAGGAGTAAAGATTAAATGCACATCTAATAGAAGAATTTAAATGTCGCAACACTTTCTTCAAACAAGTGTTACTGATTAGAGGACATGTATTAAAATAATTGGCGAAGAACAAGTTGCAGGATTTCTCCCAGCCCCTCGCCCCAAAGAGGGTGGTTACAATCAGAATCCATTAGCTGGTAGGAAGGTTCAACCAGTAATTTGCAATTCCCACACATTTCTAGATTTTTCCAGTTACTTTAATGTGGCTGTAATTTACCTCCTTGACTTTATTTTTCAAAGCCTCTTTCAGCCCCAGTTGAACACGTTCTTGCTCTTCTGCTCCACAGCGCATTGCCTTTAGTTCACTTTCCATTTCACTTTGGTTCTCCCGCAGCATCTGGGAGAATGGAGCCATGAGTGATTAACTGTATGCATGAAGTATTATGCTTATATAAATGCACCATGCACCATAGAACTGTTTGATTATCTGGACTACCACAAGCTGTTTTTGCTCTTTGCAAGAAGTATTAATAAACTCCCTATCCCACATGATAGGGAATTTAGTGGTGGATTTTTCAGACTGAAGGCAACATAATAACTTTTAATTTTAATCACAAGCATCTTCTGTTCACTACTTACACCATTTTTGTTTCATAACTCAAAGTAAGGGGTTATATGTTACATTTTCAACACTGAAATGGAAAAAGTGTGACACACAAAATGGACGACAAAACCATCAGTTTTTCATTACAACAAGAGGATAATGCACAACAAGCTTGCATGTGATTCAAGAAGTCCTTCCATGTAGTTTTTGAGGAATGACATAAACAGACAAAGAAACTGCAGCACTGGTTATAGAACAATCTACATCATAAACATAAACATCCATCACTGGTTAAAATATGTCATCTTACCTTGTTAGCAAACTCTGACTCTTGAATTCTGTCCTGCAACCCATGTACTTGAACCTGGGCCTTCTGTAACTCAGTGACACACTGACCAGCTGCTGACTCGTACTGGTTCAACTGCTGCTGTTGTTCCTCAATTAGATTCTGGGAAATAATAATTTAACCTTGAATACTTCAGTACCATATCAAAGGAATTCAATCTGTTCCGTCAGCCAACTTCAGCATACAGTTCCATTTGGTCATAAATACTTTCATTATTCTTCAACAACCACTTTGTCTAGACAAAAACCAGTGAATTCAAGAAGAATTTCATGCAACAAATTTAAAAAATCTGTGTTTAAGAAACATTGACTTGGATATAATAAAAGTTTTTCCAGTTTGGGCACTAATGACAGAGACAACTTCTTATCTCGTGCAGGAAAAATCTTCCATCTAACCTATTTTGGCAATTCACATTTTTATATAGGACCAGGTTTCAGACTACATTTAATGATGTAGAAAAACACAATGGGTCCAAATCAGACTAAATTAATAATGTATAGAGTGCTTTGGAATATAATGTCATTTAAGTCAAAAACCGATTGTTTGCAGCTTTGTTTTCATTTCTTTCTTTGGCTTGGCTTTGCGGACGAAGATTTATGGAGGGGGTAAAAGTCCACGTCAGCTGCAGGCTCGTTTGTGGCTGACAAGTCCGATGCGGGACAGGCAGACACGGTTGCAGCTGCTGCAGGGGAAAATTGGTGGGTTGGGGTTGAGTGTTGGGTTTTTCCTCCTTTGCCTTTTGTCAGTGAGGTGGGCTCTGCGGTCTTCTTCAAAGGAGGTTGCTGCCCGCCAAACTGTGAGGCGCCAAGATGCACGGTTTGAGGCGATATCAGCCCACTGGCAGTGGTCAATGTGGCAGGCACCAAGAGATTTCTTTAGGCAGTCCTTGTACCTTTTCTTTGGTGCACCTCTGTCACGGTGGCCAGTGTTTTCATTATGAAATTAGCAAGTGAATAAGGGCTGCAAAGCAGAGAACTAACATATTTAAAAATAAATTTATCAGCAATATTTTTAGCTAATAACTACCGAAAAAAGTCTTAACAGCTGGGAATGGTGACAATTAGCACAACAGTTGACCTGTTGCCATTACCTCACCACCAACCAACTAGCTCTGAGACATAAACACTGTTACAGAGAGAGCTCAACCCAAAATGTGGTCACCCACCACGAGAACAAATATTCCTTTAAACTTTCCAATATTTAATTACAATGTGTATAATATTCTCTAATGCTTTCACATTTGTACCTTATTCACCCAAGTTTATCATGTGTTAATTTGCAAACTCAAACAATTCTAGATTATTGAAATTCTCATCCCAAGTTTGAAGTTTAGCATTACTGACCCAGCACTGGTCTCTTCACAGGAGTTGCCCAATATATGAAGCTTTTTCTATTTTTGAGCTTGCAGTGTTGTTTTTCAGCTGATACTATTTTTTAAAAAAAGAAGTGTTCTTGAAAATAAAAATGAATACCACCATCCATAACACTTTTTTTTTAAAAAAAAGATTATTTGCTGAGTAAAAGAGGCAGTAAATAGAGCATAACGCATGTTGCTGAATATTGAATGGGAGGGCTTGGGTATTTTTGGAGGGGGGGGGGCACTGGGAAAAAGGACATCTGAGAGTTTTAGAGTATGCTAATTTGTATACCAGCTGAACTGAGATATGGAACTGTCATATAAAGATTGAGAACTTGCATTGAAAATTGAATAATCTGAATAATGGTGCCTGTGGTAATTAGATTTGTTTTTCTTGTTTCATAAGTTTAATTGCACGAGTCATTAAATTTTTAAAATTTAGACATACAGCACGGTCTATGAACCCTTGCCACCCAATTAACCTATACCTCCGGTACACTTTCAAATGGTGGGAGAAAACCAGAGGCCCCAGGGAAAACCCACGCAGACACGTGGAAATCATACAAACTCCTTAAGGACAGTCCAGGATTCAAACCACAGTTGCAATCGTTGGCGCTGTAAAGACATTGCGCCAACCGCTTCACCAAATGTGCCACCCCGTCACCCAAAAGAACTGCAAATACTGAAAATGTCCAAAAGATGCACAGAAAGAAATTAATTTCAGCTTCTGTAGACTAAAACATATCAGCAGCTCTTTCAGATACCTGAAAGTCCGTGCATTTATAATCAATTTTTATTTTTGCAGAGCCATTTCTCTTTCACCTCCTTTAACTACATCAACTAACGAATAGTCATTTGGTGCTGATGTGTCAGCAAGATTGGAAAGCAGGAAGTTGACAAAGAAAGAGGGAAAGAGGCAGAAGGTAAAAAATATCAGTGTGATAACATCAAAAGATTCATACAATTCATTTCCCTTGCCTGGGGCAGCTTTGACATGACAAGCTCCTAGTTATGAGTCGCACCTTCTGTGCATGAAAAATAGGTCAGAAGCAGGTTGTTGGAAATGGATGTCACTTAATCGGTAATGATACTTGAACAGTCTGTTTAACCCTTAAAACAGAAACTTCTAAGGCAATGGAAACCTCTCTACCAAATGCTGGAAAAGAAAACAACCATCATTCAATATGCTGAGGGAACAACAGACCCAAACAGCTGGAAATACTCAACAAGTCAATAAACTGAAAACTTGTTTGGGAAAAAAAAGTCCAGTTCTCCCTTGATTTTTAGCCTGCTAATAGTGGACCAGCTAACTCCTCCTGCAAACTGCGAACAAATTCTGCAAGCAGCCAGTAGATGTTGAGATAAATCATGTTGTCTCCTAGTAACCTCTTTCTTCAAGGTCATAGCTAGCTTTTTCTGCGTGTTTGAGATAAGCATTCAGTTTGATTTCCTTTATTTTACTAGAATGTAGACATTAGAAGAGATACAACTTTTATTGACCATTTAATCATAGTTTTAGTCCCACGTAACAGATTTTTAACGACTTTTAATAATGTAGTAGTTAATATTTAATAAACCATGGAAAACTCAACTTGAGTAATGATATGTTTGAACGAGTCATAGACAACACAACCTTCTAATAGTCACTACACCTCTGTTTAAATCTTTCATCAGTGCTTATCTCACCATTTTCATTAGAGTAATGATAAGGATATCTCAAAAATAAAAGAAAAACACGATACGTTCAGCAAGTTTGGCATGACCACACAAATTATATCAATGAATGAGGCTTTGCCCTTCATCTTTGATTCTAATCAAAGCCCACCCTATGAGATGGTCTTTCAGACCTCAGAAACATGAAACAATTTTGAACCATCTCAATCTATTTCCAAGAGGACAATAACAAACAAAGAGAAACTGACGAGGTAAGTTGCACTTTGTTCCATGATATCAGTTGGCAGAGGCCAGACTTTTAGTAGCCAGGCAGCTGCACCTCATGAACCTCACAATTCTTTTGCTCATAAAGCCTGCCTGCTTACACCTCATTGCCTAGCTGCATTCCCATCCATGAATACACGATGCCCTGCTGCCATGATAAAATTCTTCTATTCCCCAATACTAACATGATTCAAGTACAATTTTATTAATTTAATTTACAAAGGATATTATTTTCTTTTTAAAATGTGTAGCTGATAAAGTTCCAAATCCTCAAGTTTATGCAGAAAAACTAGAATGTGAAAACAGAATGTAAGACACTTAATTTGATCCAAACACCACGCTATTTTGTGTATTTCTTCAAATTTTCTTGTATCTGGATGTTCACAATGCAGCCAAAAACTAACTATAATTAGGGATATTTAGTTAGAATACTTCACAAATTTGATTACACAGTCAATCATTCATATGTGCTGATCAGACTCTCTCAATGGTTCATTTAAATAAGGAGAAACTTTCTGTCATATTTTGTTTTTCTGCTGTTGTCATAAATTACAAAGTTTAACACTCAGAATGGCTTATAGTATGTCTATTTAAACGGAGTGTGAAAGTAATATGGAGGAGGACTCAGTAGACAATTAAAAAACTGAGGAACAATTTAAAAATGTTTTCCATAAATTTGCCTATTTTTATCTTAATTGTCATTCTTGAAGTACCTGCGTGCAAATTGGAATATATTCATCAAGCAAGTCTTGAAGGAGGTCCTCGAGGTCTGCCACATCATCGAAGTTCAGGTGCATTCTGGGAGGCTCTATGTATCGACTGATAAATTCATAACTGCTATTCTGCAAATGAGATCTGAAAATCCCATCACCCAAACTACCACTTGATTGAGAACCCAAAGAAGTTAGCCTAACAGGAATTGGTAACTTGCTGCCTTTTGGGCTCTGCACTGGTCTATATTCAACATTGTTCAATAAGCTGAGTACAAAGTCCAGCTTTTGGGTGTGCAGTGAAGGGCTTGAAGCTTGACCATCAGAAATGTCCGATTTGGGACTTTTGTCATCTTTAGCACTTTTTTCTCCTTGGGCCACTTCTCTACTGGGTGCAGGAGTAGACTCTCCGGATATTCCGAGAGATTCCACAGAAGAGGCTGGAGACATTTTATCCAAAGAGTCAACATAGACAGAAGTCCTGGATTCACAAGGTCCGATGGACAGAGTTTCACGAATGACTGGCATTGTGAGTACTTCCTCAGCAGTTACACTGCCCATTGCACTACTTGCACTCCGAGCTGGTGGATCAGAAGTGACAGTTTTTGCCAGCTTCCGAGGGACCCTGCAAACTGCTTCATAGTCTGCATCTGTCACACGCAAGGCTGAGCAGCTGCGACATTTCCGGGATTTGAAGGTTGAGCTCTCTGAAGTATGGCAACTGTGAGTTTCCACAGTTTCCTCCCCATGTTCTGTCCAGGATTCATATCCAGAGTAGACAAAGTCATCCTGCAGCAGTGCATGATATCGGACATCAGGTAAATTTGACATGTCCACTGCAACATCCTCCACTTTGGCATCAGCACTTGATTCTTCATTGGTTTTACAGTAAAGGCTGGCAATGCAGTGCTTGATACGATCCTTCTCTGCAAGCAACTTCTGTAAACGCTCAATGGACAGGGCCTCGATCCTGGCAATGACTGTATCGAACCTGTAGATACGATCCAACATGAAAGCGCACTTGCTGCAAGCAAACTCTGCCTTCCCATCTCGGGATATCTCTTTGCCCAATACATGGGATAGAATGACCTGTAGATTTAATTTGGAAGTCGTGTGAAAGATCCACCTTCGTTGGTTACCATACAGCTCCCGGGCACAAATCCTGCAAACTTCCTTCATTCTGCTGCCCTCGATGGAGTGGACTGCACAAAGAATGACAAAATACACAAAGTCAACCAACAGAAGGTTGAAACTTAAATACAAATGCCACAACCATACACTGAGTGGTTTCCCCTTTTCTCAATAATAACGACAACATCAACTCATTTGTGCTAACATATGAATGTTTTTGAAGTTCAAATGATTAACCAGGGAGGAAACCAACCTCCAAAGCCCGCTTTAATTTTCCTTTGGAATTCAGTTGGATGAATGGTTCTCTTCTAGGCACGAATTCAGTTCAATCACGAGTGGACGGTCTGGAACCATTTCAGGCTGGAGAATGAAGGCGTCACCTGGTATCTCCACACAAACGTCACCACTTATTTGTTTTAAATTCAAGATCAATACTCTGCAATAAAATATTAATTATAAATCTGCACCTTTCATTGCTCCATTTTTCATATTCTCCCTTAAATGATTGCTCCGAAATGAAATGCAATTTCAGGTCAAGAGAACAGCAAACGGTGCATCTTCGCTCCAACCCTCGTTGAATTTTCGGAAGAGTCAGGATCGGAGACAGCTGGTGTCATGGGGATCGACGCCCCAAACAGGACGGCCCAAACGGCCTCGCCCGTTAAACCACGTGATCGGCGGAGCGGCTGCCCCAAGTCACTTCGGCCATGCCAGACCCGAGGGAGAACAGACCGCCTCGCGGCCGAGGCGCCGCCCACGAGTTCGCCACGAAGCGGCGGCCGAACTGAAGAGCTTTCTCCATGCCGACCTTGGATGGAGTCACATTGCCCGTGAGCTTGGTTTTCCGGGGGCAACACCCTCCGGAGGGGAAGCGCCGACCCCCAGCCTTCTCACCCGGCAGTGCAACTCGACACAGGGTTCCGGCGATCCGGGAGCAACCATGGAGCGGCGGGGAGAGCCGGACGGACGCGACCGGCGTTAAACTCCATGTCGCCTCACACACACTTCGTGGCGAAGTACGAGATGGGAATCCGTGCGTTAGTTCGGTTCGCCGTGGTTTCCAACAAGAGGAAGAATTCCGAAATCATCCTTGCGGACACCCGTGACCTTCGTTCACACCCGTCGGGGCTGTGCTCCGCCACCAACCAGAGTTGTGACTCCTAATACCTTAAACCACACACACACACACAAAAATACGGACTCCCCCAATCTACTCCGACTGATTGCGAATGTAACCACTAACCTTCATCAAACTGGCCCGATCATCCGTCCAGTTTTGAAATTCATTCACCACAGAAAATGCACGTTGCCGCTCGGGGTAGGAAAATCCCCAGCAGTCCACTGTGCAACCAGTTTTAGAATAAATCTACCTATCATCCCTCAGCCAAAAGAAAAAAAAAGAGCGGTCTGGTTTCCAAACCGACATGGGGTGAAGAAATTAACATCCCGCCACAATAACAGAGGCAAAAACAAATGTCATAGCTTCTGGACCTTTTAAAAATCTTCATGGCGAAAAGTGCAATGATAGGACAGAGCAGAACAGCCAATCTGTGGCATCAAAGTCACAAGGGTTCTAGTTTATAGATCACAGAACAAAACAGCACAAGACATGTCCTTTGGGCTCCACCGAACATGATGCCCAAATTAAGCTAAGGCTTTTCTCCTTGCACATATCCCTCCGTTTTCTGAATATTCATGTGTCTATCCAGAAGCCCCTTAAATGCTATTGTTAGATCAGATTCCATCACTACTCCTGGCAGCCCATTCCAGGCACTGAAAAAGAAAAGTTGCTCCCCACATCTCCATATTCAGACACCTGCCTGCTTCTTTTGCTCACAGGCTCAGGCCTGAAACATTGGTTACCCTTGACAGGCTGCGTTCCTCCAGCGCTTTTATGTTGCACCGTCGTCCTAGAGTCTGTAGGTATCGGAGTCTCCGCAGCGGGACCTTGCCGTGTGGCCCCAACCAGATGGTGACATCCCTCTCCATGTAATTATCGTGAGATTTAGCAGGGCCGCATGTTGGGAGTACAGGGGCAGTAGAGAGTATCGGCAAATCATTATCTCAACTTGCAGTGTGATGTAATATTTGTAGATGTTTTTGGGAGATAAATTGGTAAAGTTAGAGTAGGTTACATACATACACATTTTAAAACAGATCTTATTGGAAAGACTGAAGAATTCATATTCAGTGACTACAGAAACTATGGAGAATGCTTTGCACATTTCACAAATAGGTGCGAATTGAAATAATGTCATGAAATGAATGGACTGGAGACAAGTCATTTGTGTTGAACATTTTTACAAGACTTCTGACCTTTCTGGAAAGTGCTCATTCGAAGATCACTCCTAAGTTCTTGTTTACCTAAAAACAACAGATGGGAGCAGAAGACACCCAGGTATTTGAAGTTCTTTACCCTATCCACTGCTAACCCCATAAAGACATCTACTTTGTGTTCTCCTGATTTCCCCTTCCTGAAGTCTATAATCAGCTCCTTGGTTTTGCTAATGTTGAGTGCAGGTTTGTTGTTGTGACACCACACAACTAACTGATCTATCTCATTCCTGCATGCTTCTTCATTCCCATTTGTGATTCTGCATGGTGTCATCAGCAAATCTGTAGATGGCATTTGAGTTGTGTCTGACCACACAGTCATGGGTGTAGAGAGAGTAGAGCAGTGGGCTAAGCACACATCCTTGAGGTGCGCCTGTGTTGATTGTCAGCGATGAGGAGATGTTGTGAACAATCCACACTGATCGTAGCTTCCGATGTGGAAGTCAAGGATCCAGTTGCAGAGAGAGGTGCAGAGGCCCAGGTTTTGAAGCTTGCTGACCAATACTGAGCGGATGATGGTGTTGAAAGCTGAGCTGTAATCGATGAAAAGCAGCCTGATGTACATATTGCAGTTGTTCAGATGATCCAGGGTTGAATGGAGAGCCAGTGAGATTGTATCTGGTGTGGAACGATTGTGGTGGGAGGCAAATTGCAGTGGATCCAGGTCTTTACTTAGGTGCAAATTAATTCTGGCCATGACAAATCTCTCAAAGCGTTTCATGACAGTAGATGTTAGTGCTAGTGGATGATAGTCATTGAGGCAGCTCACACTACTCTTCTTGGGCACCAGGATGATTGATGCCCTCTTGAAGCTGGTGAGAACCTCCGACTGCAGCAGTGAGAGATTGAAAATGTCTGTGAACAATCCAGCTGGTTGGTTGGCACAGATCTCTTTTGAAAGCCATGATCAAATCTACATTTACTTCTCCTTCAGTCAATGCATCCAGATAACAACTTATTGTATAAGTATTTTTTTCTTCATGACACCTCTGGTCCTTTAATTTTTTACCTGTCTAACTGTTTTTCCAGATTCCTGAAACATTGTTTGCTTTTGTCTTCCTATCAATGATGCATGACCTGTTGAGTTTCTCCAGCATCCTTGTGTATTGTACTCATTTCCAATAATATCTGCAGTTTTGTTTGTTTATCTACCATCACAATCATACGCTTCTTACAAATTTGCTCCTCCAATTCCAGCTACCTGTTGAGTGGTCTATAATATAATTCAATTCAAGTGGTCATCCTTTTCCCATTTCTCAGTTCCAACCATATAGCCTTAATAGAAGAGCCTTAGAGTCTGTTATGTCTGAACATGACCATGACAATCCTCTCCTTTCATCTGTCTCTCTCTATCTTGTCTAAAACAATGGAATCCCAGACTTTTAGCTCCCAGTCCTGCCAATCCTGCAACCAAGTCTCACTAATGGCCACATGCTGCTCCATGCTCTACGTTCATCTGCCTTTCCTAAAATACTTCTTGCATTGAAATAGAAGCAACTCAGAACATTATTCCCACCATTCTCAACCTTTCTGTTTCTCTCTTTGCAGGCTTAATATTTTTTTCCCACTACCACTCCACTATTGTCTATGGCACACTGGTTCCCATCCCTCTGCTTAAACCTCCCAGGACAGCACTAACAAACCTTCCCACAAAGATATTAGTCCCCCTCTAGTTCAGATGCAAACTATCCTGCCAGTACAGGTCTCTTCCTCCTGGGAAGAAAGGTCAATAACCCAAAAATCTGAAGCCTCCCTCCTATGTCATTTCCTTAGTTTGTATAAAGCTATATTATCCAATTTCTGGCTCAATAGCACATGGCACAGGTAGCAATCCTGAGATCACAATCTGAGCCTCTCATATTCATGAAGCAAGATTTATTTATTTATTTGTATGTACAAATACTTGTCCTGCGTATATATTGTTTGTCTGTATGTGTGTTATATCTGGCTGTGTATTTGCATGTTTTGTATCGAGGACCGAAGAAGATTGTTTCATTGGGTTATCTTTGTGAAATCAGATGAGAATAAACATGATTTGATTTGGAGGTCAAATTTCCATTAATTAAGCACCTAACTTCCTGAACTCACTTTGCAGGAATTCATCATTGTTTCTTGTTATTTCCTTTTTCCACAATATAATTTCTCTTGCCTCAGTCTGTAAGGCACTCAGATGAACTTTCACTCATCTTTTCCTTTTTACAGAAGCTCTTCTTTTTTTTTTCACCAGTACATAGTCATATTAAACAAAACATTTCCTAGGTTCTCTTTTGCTGAGTTCTGAAATTTTCCAAATCCTTGAGTTTATTTCCTTTTTCGTAATGCTATAAGCTTCATCATTTGATATAATTCTATTTTTATATTTATTTTGATAGCCATGGCTGGACCATGTGTAAGTTTTTGTCTTAAAGAGATAATATATTAATTGTAAATAATATATTCATGCAGTAAAAGTTAGCCATTGATGGTGTAGTTGTAACATAATTACCACAGACGATTAATGTCTCATGCTTTCATAATTTTCTCTTCAGATTTAAAATGCTCTAGTCACTAATTCCTCATACAAAATATACATTTTAATTCAGTTCCATAAAGATCCCTTCAATATTGATACTAATATTAATGTCTGTCATTAATAGTTTGCATAAACATTTTAGACAAAAAAATTTCAAAAATTCATTTCTTCTTATCTTTGTTTTGAAAGAGTGACCTCTTATTTTGAGATTGTGACCTCTGATTCTAGAAATTTAAGCCATGTGAACGATCACCTCCACAGCAACACTGTCAGGGCCTTGAAGATCTTTTTACAGTTCAATGAGATCATGCCTCATTCTACTAAATTTGAGAGGTTATCAGTCCAGTCTGTTTAATCGCTTCTCATACATCAACCTGTCATTCCAGAATGCAATATGGTGAATTATCAATGCATTTCCTCACCATAATCTGTAGGACTGTGGGAAGAGAATTGGAGAATGAAACTAAAGGGGATTTCTCGATGATGAGCTGTATTGAGTGAGATGGACTGAATAGCCTCCTTCTAATTCCAGATATGTATCAACTGCATTGTTCACATTAAACCCTTTTTCACTCAGAATCAAGAGAACAAATAAATTATGGCAGCAAAAATAATAAATGCACTAGGTTATTCATAGAACACTGATACATGAAAATTTAATTTAGAATTTCACAATAACCTGGATAAATTTCCTCAAAAATACTTAATTAGACCTAGTAGGAAAACAATCAGTTTCCATTTTATTCTTACAAAAATATTTGTAATGCTATTTTTCAAAAAAAGTATCTGAAATCTTTTTTTAATTAGTAAAATACCAGCAATCTCTGGAAAAGTGAACCATTGTCCTCATGGGAAATCATTAATAATAATTAGCACCACAGTAGTTGGAAGTATCCAATGTAAAAAAAATTCCCTACATCCAGACAAAGTTGTACATATTTTCATCAAATATCCTTTTCAGATGCTTTCTCTGTTCAAGATTCCATTTTGTTTTACAAAAAGAATAAACTGCATTTTTAAACCTTTAATCAAAGTATTTCCAAAACCAAGCGGAAATTTCAGTTTGACACATTACTTATAGTTTGCAAAAGCAGATGCACATCGCATAAACACTTTCAGATAATGATTACACTCTTACTAGGTATATACTTGAGGCTAACACTTCAGTGCAATATTGAAGGAGTACCACATTGTCAACACTGTCTATTTAGGGCACGTTATTGCACCAAAAATCTTCCCTGGGGACAAACATTTGGCTTATCATCTGGACATCTTATTTAAAGGGAACTCAGAAGTAATACTTGTGAAATTTATATCCTAATAGTCCACACACATATTCGGATCAATGTGGAATAAACCAAATACATCTCCCACTAAGAATCCTATTGTATAATATCTTTAATGAATAACACATAATGCCACAAGATGCCACAAGCTTTGAATGAATTATTCCAATGTTTTTATGACTGTTATTCTGATTGCTATCCCAGCACTTGTGGCTGAGATAAATTGCCAGAGATAAAAATTATTTGTTAAGTTTTCCTTTATTTATAATTTTTAAATCATAATTGCAAAATGTGAACAGTAGACTAGGAGAATACCTAAGCTCCTTTGAAATGGTGCCACAAAATCTTTTGTATTCACTTGAAAAAGTTTGATAGACTCATCTGAAATATATTATCCATCAATCTTGAAACATTCCTTCCGTTCTCCCTTGAAGCATTCGTCCATGTGGTCAGTAAACAAAACAGAACTTGAATTGACAAGAGCGAGATCTATCATTTTGTTGTGTAAGAATTGTTTTGATTAAATGACTGTGTGGTGAAACCCTATTGTACATGATCTTTTCTGGTTGACTGTGTTCTCACCAGCCAGCTCATGACTCCTCCCCTTTCTTCACCATAAAGGTGGTCATGCCATAAGCCTGCCTCCAGTTCGAGTCCTGTGAGCGACCAACACAGGGATGCTGTCCATCACTTGCAAATAAAAACCTTCAGTTTCAGCAAATTCAGTCTTCGTGTAATTGTTAATGCATCAATTTTAATTGCAAGAATTTTTTTCAGAACATGGACAAGTACATGAAGTTGGATCACCTGGGGATCGGCCTGAGAAAACCCGAGGCAGCCGACAAGTTCACACTCTGGCACCGCTGTAGATGACACTTCTCAGCTTCTAATATTTCCCAATCTCAAAACACATAATCTTACAAGAAAAGTAAGCCTCAATATTCTGAATTGCATCTTATTCATCCAAATACATCAAAATTCATAATTGCAGCTGTAAATAGCAAGCAAATAAACATTTTCATAGCTTTGCACTTCATAACAATGAGTAAAACAAAGTATATTGTAAATGATAATGATACTCAACTTCAAACAAATATAAATGAATTAAAATGATAATAAATGATTAATAATGAATAATAATAATAATTAATTCAAAGAAAAGTTTCTTGAGTAAGCTTACTCTCCTTCCATGGTTATTCCAAGAATGAGAACTAGCTCCTCGTCCATTCAGATATTATGACATATGACTATGTATCTCTACAAAACTATGATATCTCTACAAAAACAATTTATCCTTATAGGGATAGTACAAAATTACTAAAAATCAAAAACACAAGGCTTTAACTCTACAGCCGCTGCTTCGAAAAGTTCCTCACAGCCTCTGCAGCTATCCAGGATGTCAAGGACAGTCTCCATCTGCTATACTCATACATCAGGCACCGGGTCATCCTGATGGTCCAGGACTTCCAGACATATGGAACCACAATGAACATCCTGAAGGATCAGTATAACGTTTAGGTGAACGATGTCTATGCGCGGCATGCACTCCACTTACGCAGGCAGCAACTGGGGGAAACCTTCAACGACTTTTTCAGGGCTCTGCAGGACCTTGCAAGGGACTGCAACTGCCAGGCTGTGAATGTAGAACAGCACACACAGCTGCTGCTCCGAGACACCTGCATAACAGGCATCCACTCCTACTACATGAGGCAGAGGCTACCTCAAACTATCGAACTGGTGAACATTCTAGAGGTAGCCATCCACAACACCGAATTGTTCTCCAGTCAACTCGTGGCTGCCTCTTGGGGAACATAAGGGCTGCCACCTTGGGAGGCAGGATCGCAAGCCTCCTCCAATCCTGAGCTGACCACTGCTGCCATTAGCAACCACCCACCCAACGTGCTACTTCTGCAGGCAAGCTAAGCATCCGAGGAAACGCTGCCCTGCCAAGGACGCCGTCTGCATCAACTGTGGGAAGAAATTACACTTCGCGAAGGTCTGCAAGTCCAAACTAATCCCGAATTCCAGCAGCGCCGCGTGTGAGCAGGGGCAGCCATATTCTATGCTGTCACTTCCAGGGAACTGGGATGGCCCCGCACATGCATCATGGAGACCACCATTTGTGATGATGTCACTTCTGCCTTCTTCCCTTTCTCTTCCAGTGAACAATGACAAGGCCATGTATGCGCTATGGGGGCTGCTATCTTGGGTGCCACCGTTTTCTCCCTGTCGGCAGATGCCTGTGAGGCATTCAACAAGATCAAAGCCGGCATTGCAAAGGCCATGACAAATCCATCCCATTCCAGGTGGAGAGCAATGCATCGAACTTTGCCTTGCTGCTCCACTTAACCAGGTCGGCAGGCCTGTAGTGTTTTTTTGTGCACCCACCAGGGCTCCGAGATCGTCATTCCTCCATCGAGAAAGAGGCCCAGTTGAAGTGGTATGGCACTGAGACATTATCTCACCGGAAAGCATTTTACTCTGATGACTGACCAACGGGCAGTTACCTTTAAGTTTAACAATCACCTACAATTTTAACATACTGTACTGGCCCAGAAAGCTCAATGAGCCCTCGGATGCCCTGTCTCGGGAGACTTGCACCAGTGCGCAGATAGATCACCTGCAGGCACTGCATGATGACCTCTGCTACCCTGGGATCACCCATTTTTTTCATTTAATCAAGGCCCATAATCTCCCCTGCTTCGTCGAAGACATCAGGATGTTGTCCAGAATTGCCAGGTCTGCACGGAGTGCAAACCATGCCTCTACCAGCCTGACCAATCACACCTGATCAAGGACACTCGCCCCTTTGAACGTCTAAAGCATGGACTTCAAGGGATCGCTACTCTCCATGAACCACAACATGTACTTCATCAACATCACTGATGAGTATTCGCAGTTCCCCTTTGCCTTCCCCTTCCCAGACATGACTGCAGCTACCGTCATAAAGGCTCTGAACAATCTGTTAACCATTTTTGGATACCGATGCTATATCCACAGCGATAGGGGTTTGCTTTTCATGAGCGACGAGCTGCGCCAATATTTACTGTCCAAGGTCATTGCCTCTAGTTGGACCACAAGCTATAACCCAAAAGGGAATGGCCAGGTGGAGTGGGAGAATGGTATGGTCTGGAAGGCAGTACTACTGGCCTCAAAGTCCAAGGCCTCCCTATTCCCCACTGGCAAGAGGTTCACCCAGAGGCACTCCATCCTGTGTACGGCCACCAACGAGGCATCTCATGAAAGACTGTTTACATTCCCCAGAAGATTGGTGTTGGGAACCACCCTACCTACCTGACTGACATTCCCCGGGCCAGTCCTACTTCGCAAGCACATGAGGACCCATAAATCTGACCTTCTGGTCGAGAGGGTCCAGCTGCTCCACGCGAACCCACAGTATGCCTACGTGGCATTCCTGGATGGGCACAAGGACATAGTATCTATCTGGGACCTGGCCCACTCAGGAGCATCTGGACACCCCCAACCAGCCAACAGGTACGCTACCCCAGCTCTCCAGGAGCCACCTTCCCAACCCTCACGACTCCTGCCAATCTGCCGGTCAACATACACACCCTCACCCTCCTCCCCCAACCCCCCTCCCCCACCCAGCCAGGTATCCCTGCCAGGCCAATGAGGATGGATGAGCGAAAACCGAAGGAGACCACTACAGACCCTCGGATGGAGACTCACTGGTCACAATGCCAAATAAAACTGCCAGACAGACTGAACTTAAGAGGGGCAGCTGACCATATCACACACCCCAGGACTTCGAAAAGAAGGAGTGAATGTGGTGAAACCACTAATGTACATATTTGTCATATATAAATAACATGACCTTTCTTGGTTGACCCTGCTCTCACTGGCTGGCTCATGACTCCTCTCCTTTCTTCCCCATAAAGGCTGTTATACCACAAGCCTGCCCCCAGTTCGAGTCCAGCTCTGTGTGAGCGACCAACACAGGGATGCTGTCCATCTCTTGCAAATAAAATCCTTCAGTTTTGGCAACTTCAGTCTTTGTGTAATTGATCGTGCATCAGGCTGACTCAGAACAATCTGGTCTTTGATGATTTTTCCTTTTTATTGTAGGTTGCACTGCCATTTTTACAACGGCACACCTGACTCATGCTGAAGTTCTAAAATAAGAACAGAGAATGCTCAAAATACTCCCAACAGATCAGGTCAGTATTTGCAGCCAATAGTAATGGAAAGAGAAACAGAGATTAACATTTCCAGCAAAATGCCCTTCAACAGAATTGAGAAAGCGAGAAAGCAACTTAGTTGCAGAAAAGAAGATGGAGGGTGGCCAGGACAAAGGGAAATCTCTGAAAGATGAGGCCAGGGTTTCCCAGGCAATTCCAATATTTATGGGGCCATCTGGTTGATACATTATTGAAAACATTTAGTGAGAGTGTGTGTATGTGTGTGAGTGAGTGAGAGAGAGAGATAGAGAGAGAGAAAACGAACAAAAGTATGTATTAAAGCTGTGAGATATTGCTCAGGGGGATGGCTAAAAACAAAAAAAGGAGACTATTGAAAATGCACAGCACATCAGGCAATGCTCAGAATAGGAGAAAGGGTGGCATGGTTAGCATAGCAGATA
Organism: Narcine bancroftii; assembly: GCF_036971445.1. Classification (NCBI taxonomy): domain Eukaryota; kingdom Metazoa; phylum Chordata; class Chondrichthyes; order Torpediniformes; family Narcinidae; genus Narcine; species Narcine bancroftii. Next base: position 89,200,670 of record NC_091473.1, on the reverse strand, counting down.
CGCAACGCTGTTTCAGTGCCAGTGATCGGGACATGGGTTCGAATCTCACACTGCCTGTAAGGAGTTTGTACGTTCTCCCTGTATCTGCGTGAATTTTCCTCAGGGTCTCTGGTTTCCTCCCATCATTCTGACAACAACAAAAAAGGAAGTTACCAGAGCATTTGATATTGATAACCGAAGTGCTGTACGCCTAAATTTATTTAAAAAAAAGATATTGTTTCTCAAGTTTATGTTTGTCAGGCATAGATAGGTCAGAGTAGGAGAAGGTTGGTAAATTAAAGTGGAATTGCACTTGAAATTGAACAGATAAGCTCTACAAAATAGCCACCCAATCTGCACCAGCTTTCTTCAGTGCAGAGAAGTCCACTTTGTGAGCAACAAATACAATATCCTTGATTAGAGCCCAGCCTATCCATTCACTCCTATAACTAAAATCCTCCAATTCAGGCATCATTCTGGTGAATCAATGCTTCATCTTTAAGGACTGTTTGTACCCCTCTGTTTCCTTTTCCTCTTGGTGCCTTCAAAAATCTATTAGTCAGGTTGCTCTATTAATATTGAAGAATCTGGGAAAACCTGGTTGTATCCCATAATGGAAATGTGATTTCCCTATTTTTCCCAATTCTTCCATCTCTACAACCTAGAGAGTTCCAAATTCTGATGATAAGATTTGAATTGAAACATTAACTCTGTTTCCCTCTTATACATGCTGCTTGAATTGCTTAGTGTTTTCAGCAACATGTGTTTTTTTAATTTCAGGACCTGGGCGATTTTGATGGCTAAAAAAGAGAAGTACAATCAAATAATTTGAATCAATTAATTTATAAATATCCCACAAATCAAGTACCACCAATGCACATCAAATCTAGTGACATCATAAATACATTGAAACCGGTGTTAATGTAGAGCCAGCACAATGCAATTACACACGGAGTTCATGATTAAAAGAAACTTTCTCCTACCTGCATTTCTTGTTGGGTTCGCAACTTCTCTCTGCCCAAGTCATCTTGCAAATCCTAACAACATCCAGAGAACCAAATGTTTAATGTGAGGCACGATTGGTTTGAATGCAGGCCCACCACATCCATGTTGGCCTTTTTGCATGAGGCATTTGCCCACGCGAAGACTGGATAATTCTATGCCTTACCCATTTAAGTTTTGGTCAGGATGCCTCTTAAACATATTAATTATACCTGATTCCATCTTCTCTTCAGTCTGTGAAATCCAGATTATCAATCGTTTTCTGTGTTTAAAAAAATGTACCCCTCAGATCCCCTTTCAGTCTCCTTCTCCTCATCCAAAGTTACATCCTCTTGTTTTTCACACCCCTACCATAAGCAAAAGATTTCTTATATACTTGTTTTGATGTAATCCCTTAGCCTCCTTCGTCACAAGACAATCCAATCTCACCCCAGAACTAAATTCCTCCAATCCTGGCAATACAATTTATCAGAACAATTACATCCTTCCTAAAATGTGGTGACCTGAACTGCACACAATAATCCAAATGCATCCACACCAATGTTTTGTAAAGTTGCAGAAGGGCAGCAAGATTAGAATAGTCGTTAGCACAATGTTAACCACTATTACAGCACCAGCAATCTGGGTTCAAATTTGGCACTGCCTTTAAGGAGTTCTCCCTGTGACCTGCGTGGATTTCTTCTGGGTGCTCCGGTTTTCTCCCTCTCTCCAACAAAGTATGGGGATTGTAGGTCAATTGGTGTATTTGGGCAGCATGGGCTTGTGGGCAAGATTAGCCTGTTACTGTGCTGTATCTCTAAAATTAAAATTAAAAAAAATGTCCCAACTCTTAGGTTCCATGCTCTGACCTAGAAAGGAAAGCATTTATCATCCTATCGATCTAATGGGTTTAAACAGTTGTAAATTCAGTGCTGCCATGCTTTTAATTTGTTATCTTGGTGAACTTCCTTAACTTTTTGGAAGATACTTTTCAAACTAAAGCCCTAAAACTGATCCAATAGTTCTCTGGTTTCAGTAAATTAAATATATCTTCATTCCTGTCATGAAAAATATAGTGATGGGCCTCAATGACTATGGGACAACGGCTCTGACATCCACCAACATGAGATGGTTGAAGAATTTGGTCCCAGTTCACATTAACTCCAGCCTACCAACCACCCTCAACCAACTCCAATGTTCATTCCTGCACTTACCATTTCCCTGCCCTACACTCAACCCCTGGAACACCTGGACAGCAAGGACCTATGTGAGATCAGTATTTATCAACTACAATAGTTCCAAAAGTGACCTTGGTCTCAGCACCCCTTTTTACAATTGGATAAAAGACTTTCTATTCCCCAGGCCACAACCAGTGAGGATTGGTGATAGCAATCCTTAATACCATAAGAATGTGTACTTAGTTCTCTATTATGTTCCCTTACACCCATGATTATGTGGCCAAACACAACTCCAATTATACTGATAAATTTGCAGAGGACACCACTGTCCTTGGTAGGAACTCAAAATGGAGTACAGAAGAGAGATAGAAAAACCTATGGTATGGTGCCAGGACAACAAACTCAATATCAGCAAGAGCAAAGAGCTGGCTATAGACTTCACTCCCCGGTCCACATGAATGTTGCTGAGGTAGAGATAGTAGGCAGCTTTATGTTCCTATAAATACATATCTCCAGTAACGTGTCCAGGTCTACCCATTTCGATGCAATGGACAAAAAAGCGCACCAGCTCATCTACTTCTTCAGAAGCCTAAGCGGCTTCGCTACCAATGGTGTGGAGCAGGGAACAGAGACACAGCACTCCTCCACAGCATTCTACCACCCAGTCTAATAACCAATGGCTCCGTACAGGCTTTAAATAGTCTGCTAAGGGGACTAATGGTGGTTTATTTTAAAATCCTGTGACCGTGGGGGATCTGGCCCCAAAATGGTGGGAGAAGAGTGTGAATGTGGTTCAGTCCCCTGTTCCCTTCATTGAATCCATCTATAACATTCACAGTAATAGATAAATCTCCTGGACTAGATGGAATGCACCCTTGGGTTCTGAAAAAAGTAGCTATAGTGATTGTAGAGGCTTAAGTAGTGATCTTCCAAGAATCAATAGATTCTGGCACAGTTCCAGAGGATTAGAAAATTTCAAAGGTCAATCTGCTATTTAAAAAGGAAGGGAAGCTATTTAAAAAGGAAGGAATAGAAATTATAGAACTGTTAGCCTAAAATCGGTGGTTAAAAAGTTGTTGGAGTTGATTATCAAGGATGAGGTTATGGAGTACGTGGATGTGCATGACATGATGGGCCAAAGTCAGCGCGGTTTTGTGAATAGAAAATTTTGCTGGACAAACCTATTGCAATATTTTAAGGAAACCACAAGCAGACTAGACAAAAGAGATGCTATGGATGTTGTCTATTTGGATTTTGAAAAGGAGAGTGGGAATAAAGGGATCCTATTCTGGTTAGCTACTGGTTACCAGTGATGTTCCACAGGGGTCGGTAATGGGACCACTTCTTTTGATGTTGTATGTTAATGATTTGGATTGCAGAATATATGGCTTTGTGGCTAAGTTTGCAGATAACACAAAGATAGGCTGAGGGGCAAGTACTGATAGTGAAATAGAGAAGTTGCAGAGAGACTTAAATAGATTAGGAAAATGGCAAATGAAATACATTGTTGAAAAGTGTATGGTCATGCACTTTGGTAGAAATAATAAAATGGATGGGGAGAAAATTTAAAATTCGGAGGTGCAAATGGATTTGGGAGTCCTTGTGCAGGATACTCCAAAAGTTAACCTCCAAGTTCAGTCAGTGGTGTAGAGGGTGAATGCAATAAATCATTTATATCTAGAGGAATAGGATATAAGAGCAGGGATATGATGTTGAGGCTTTATAAGGCACTGGTGAGGCCTTACTTGGACAACAGGGTACAGTTTTGGGCTCCTTATTTAAAAAAAGATCTGTCGGCATTGAAGAGGGTTCAGAGAAGATTCATTAGCTTGATTCCTGGAATGAAGGGATTAGCATATGATGAATTTTTGACAGCTCTTGGAGCTGTCAAAAACTCCTTGGAGTTTTGAATATTGAGGGGGGCTTCAGAGAAGCCTTTGGAAGGTTGAAAGGCCTGGACAGAGTAGATGTGGCAAAGTTGTTTCCCGTGGTAGGAGAGACTAGGCTAAGAGGGAACAACTTCAGGATTGAAGGGCACCCATTTAAAACAGAGGTGCAGAGAATTTTCTTTAGCCAGAGAATAGCGAACCTCTAGAATTTGCCACCATGGGCAGCTGTGGAGACCATCGATGGCTGTATTTAAGTCAGGGATTGATAGGTATATCAATAAGAATATCAAGGGTTATGGGGAGAAGGCAGTGGAGTGGGGCTGAGTGCGAGAATGGATCAGCTTATGATGGAATGGTGTAGCAGAATCGATGGGCCAACTCAGTTGATAAGATATAGGAGTAAAATAGGCTATTCAGCCCATCAAGTCTGCCCATTTTCACACTCAGCACCACTGCCTGGGCTTCTCCCCATAACCTTTGATGCCCTGGCTAATCAACAACTATCAATCTTTGCCTTTAATACATGTGGTGACCTGAGCTCCACACCTGCCTGTGTCACATATTCCACAGATTTATCACCCTCTAGCTGAAGACATTTCTACATTTCTCTGTTCCATGCAGACTCCCTTCAATCCTGAAGTTGTGCCTTCTTGTCCTAGACTCTCCCACCATGAGAAACAATCTTTCCACGTCTTTTTTTTGAATATTTTATTTATAAGTTTTCACACAGGTCTGTAGTCATATACCATGTCCTGCCAACAATGGCAGTTTACAATCTCGTATACATATATATGTACTCCTTTTCTCTATGACTATATATACAAGCCCACGTCATTACCCACCCCTCCCCCCACCTATAAAACTAAACGATTCATTCATACTACAATGTCAATAAAAATAAAACACATTAACATTAAGGAAATGAATAAGAGTACAAATAATAAAAAAAGGAACAGGGACTATCACGGCTCAATGGACGGCTTCTGGATCAGTGCTCATTCTTGACTTTCCTTGATTGGGATCAGTGCGGGAGAGAGGGAGCCACAGCAGGGAACGGTAGAACAATCACTTCCATGCACCTATGTAATGCATGTACGGCTGCCAAATCTTCCAAAAGGTACTATACTTGCTTCTCAGATTGTAAGTTATTTTCTCCAGGGGAACGCAACTTTGCATTTCCTTGTTCCATCGCTCGATACTAAGAATAGAGTCAGACTTCCAAGTCGCTGCAATGTACTTCCTGGCCACCGCCAATGCAATTAACACAAATTGGATTTGAAATTTGGGCAGCTTCATTGTAAGCCTTATGTCCAATATATTTCCAAACAGGAACAACTCTGGGTCCTGAGGGAACTGTTTACTTATAATTTTCTCCAGGGCTTAGTCTAGATCTACCCAAAAGGGCCTCACCTTGGCACGTGACCAGGTTGCATGCATGAACGTCCCGGTTGCAACACTGCACCTAAAGCATTGATCCGGGAGTTTTGGTTTTGATCAATTGATTTTCTGTGGCATTATGTACATTGGTGCAAAAAGTTATACTGGACCAGCTTGTACCTTGCATTAATGACCGTGGCCATGTTTTCCCAGCACAGGTCGGACCAGCACCACTCATCAACTGTAATACCCAAGTCCGACTCCCATCTTTCTCTCGACCTATGAAGACCTGGTTTGGGTCCCTCTGATTGGAACAGATAATATATTGCTGAAATAAATTTCTTGCTGATCCCCCTTCGAATCAGGGCCTCTATCCTACTGCAACGAGGTAGGACCATACCTAGACCTAATACGTCCCGTAGAAAAGACCTTATTTGAAGATAGCAGTGGAATGTTTTATTCGGTAAATCATATTTATTTTTGAACTGTTCAAATGACATTACGGAACCAGATGTCCAGAATCCTGTTACCCACTGTCAGTGGTATTAATTTATTCAGAGGGCATTTTTGGGGACAACCCCACTTTAATATCCAAATACTGGTTAATTTTGGCCCAGATACTAATCACTTGTTTTAATATGAGGCTGCACTTCTTCCCTGTCAACAATTTAATGTCCCATTTATAAATAAAATCCTCTGCTATCTTCTTGCCCACCAGGTGCAGATCAATTTGTGCCCAGGATGGTACATCTCCTCCCTGAAAAAGGGAGGCGATGTATCTCGACTGAGCCGCCACTTGAAGTCCGGCAATCTCAATCCGCCTAGACCAGAGGTTCCCAACCTTTTACTTTCCACCCACATACCACCTTAAGCAATCACTTACTAATCACAGAACACTTATGGCATAGGGAATACTTAAAGTGGTATGTGAGTGGAAAGTAAAAGGTTGGGAACCATTGGCCTAGACTAAAGTCCCATGTTAATTTTTCCATAGAGAACCTTGGTTTCTTTCCAAAGAAACCTCCTAACCATATGCGATAACTGTTTGAAAAAACCCTGGGGCAATGGCACAGGCAATGTTTGGAAAAGATATTGGAATCTTGCGAACACATTAATTTTGATGCAGTTGACTCTACCCACCAATGTGATATGCAGGGGCATCCACTTCTTTAAGACCTCCTCGACTCTTCCCAGCAAGGGGGCATAATTTAACATATAAATTATTCAAGTTACTATCAATATTAACTCCTAGGTATTTGATCCCCTTCTGTGGCCACTTTAAACTACTAATTCCTTTAAATTGATTATAATTACCCTCAGTGAGTGGAATCACCTCACTCTTATCCCAATTGATCTTATACCCAGAAAATTCCCCATAGTCCTCCAGTACATCGTCCAGCTTAGGTAAGGAAGTCGCAGGGTCTGTCAAATATATGTAATCAGTGAACAAGTTAATTTTGTGTTCCTCCTGGCCCACTCTATAACCTTTGATGTCTGGATCCTGCCGAATGGCTTCTGCCAACGGTTCCATAGCCAGCACAAAGAGAGCTCGTGAGAGTAGGCACCCTTGTCTACTAATTCTGGTAAGTGGGAAGGCTGGAGAGATCTGCCCATTGGTTACAACTTTCTCCTTGGGCGCGTGATATAGCACCCTAATCTAATTTTGAAAAATTGGTCCCAACTCTGCCTTCTCCAGCACCTTAAATAAAAATTTCCACTCCAGTCTATCGAAGGCCTTTTCTACATCCAGGGAGATGGCCAGACCCTTCTCATTTCTAGATTGTGCCAGATGCATAACACTCAGCTATATGCCAATATTATCTGCTGCCTGCCTTCCTTGCAAAAAGTCTGTCTGATCCTTGTTTATCAATTTCAGCAAATGCATTGCCAATCTATTTGCCAAGGCTTTGGCAATTGGTATTCGGTATTCCTTTAAATTGGTAATTGGTATTCAGAAGAGAAACTGGCATAAGTAGATCCTTACCCTTCTTCAAAATCATCGTAACAATCGCCACTGTAAAAAATTTCAGCAGGGACCTTGTTTCCCTAGACTGGTCTACCACCTCCATATACAAAGGCATTAATAAGTCCTTAAATTCTTGATAGAACTCAGGCGGGAACCCGTCCTCCCCCAGAGACTTGCCTGTTTGCCGTGCACTCAAGGCTTTACCCAGTTCTTTCTCAGTAAAAGTAAGATCTAATCCTGCCTGATCCTCTGGGATTAGGCAGGGGAGGTCTAATCTGGCCAGGAACTTGTCCTCTTGATTGAGGTCCCCAGAATATTCAGATTTATATAATCCTTCATAAAATTCCCTGAAGGTCTCATTAATTTCGTTCGGTTTGTACGAGACCTGGCCATTCCCCATTCGTATTGCATTAATTGATCTAGAGGCTTGCTCTGCCCTCAACTGCCAAGCAAGTACCTTATGAGCTCTCTCCCCCAACTCAGTATTTTTGTCTCAACCTCATAATAGCCTTTTCCATACTATACGTCTGAAGCATATTTTTTCTTGTTTGTGAGAGCTCTGTAATGGTCCTCTGGGCTTGATTCCTGAAAATCCTTCTCTAAATGGGTAATGTCCTTTTCCAATTCCTCCACTTCCTTCATATAATTTTTCTTGACCACCTTCGTAAACCCAATTATCTAACCCCTCAAGTACGCCTTGAGGGGGGGCGTGGTAAGATGGCGTAGGGAACAGACGTGCCTTCCAGACCTCTCCTGATTCTGATTCATTGTTTTGTCTTTAAGTGCCCGTTAAAGTTCTTTTAAAAGTTTATAAATAATAAGAGGTGCTGGATTAGTGCCTAATGGTTTATATGCAAAAAAAAAGGTAAAAGAAAACATCAACAGACTGTTAAAAAACTACATTTTCCGAAATTGTCTGAGCCTACTTGTTTACAAGAAGCCAGGACTCAACGTAAAATGGATCCAGAAGAAGACGTACAGAATTCGGCATTGAAACTCCGTTTTATACCGGTAAGGCTCTCTGAAGGTCGCACTCAGCAGCTTTCAGAACAAAGAGCTGGCCGGGTGCCAGTATTTCACACAACGGCCACTGTGAGTCCTGTTACTGAGATTTTGACAGTTGAATCAGCTGGGGCGCCACCAGCTGGAGAGTTAAAGAGCTGTCATTCGACTGCTACAGTGGTGGCGCTGCAAAATGCATCTTCAATTACAATGGTTTTTCCAGACATCGATTCAGTGAAGATGATTAAAGAGATTTGGCTTAAAGATAACTCTGATCTTCAGTCTCCTGGCATTGCTGGGGGGACTTTGAGAGGGATTTTTATACGAAGTCAAACTGCTAGAAAAGATACTAAATTAAGGGAAGGGACAGAAGATCCCGTGGTCTCTAAGGAACAGCAAGACCCCATTATGCCTGAATTTACTTCTGTTGAAATGTTTGTTAAGGATCTTGAAGATAAGATATATTCTGTATTGAGTCACTTAGCTAATTTTGTGAACCCGTTTATTTCCAAGATTAATGCGATGGCGGAAGCCATTAATGGAGCTTTTAAGCTTGAAACCATTGAAAGATTTGAAATGTGTGATCAAGGTTTAGTCGATGTACAGGATCAACTGCAAGATGAAAATAGAATAATTGAAACATTGCAGATCCAAAATAAAAATTTAGCAAAAAAGGTTGATTATTTGGAGAATCAATCTAGACGGAACAACGTGAAAATTGTTGGTTTGCCAGAAGGCATAGAAGGACCAGATCCAAGAAAATTTTTTACTGAATGGATTCCACGAGTGTTAGGACAGGATAAATTCCCTGAAGGTTTAATACTGGAACGTGCTCATAGAGTTTTAAGAAGAAAATCTTTTTCAGGACAGAATCCAAGACCTGTTCTGATCCGTTGTTTAAACTATTGTGACAGAGAGACAATTTTACATACGGCTATTAGAAATGCCCAGCAAAATAGATCTCCTTTGATGGTTCAGAATAATCCTGTTTTCTTCTATCAAGATTTGAGTCAAGAAATTATGTTTCAACGATGCGAATTTAATTCTGTGAAAGAACGGTTGTGGAAAAAAAGACATAAGGCAACATTCAGGTATTCTGCGGTACTGAAGATTTTTCAGGATGGAAATCAGCTAAAGTTCTTTGACAATCCTAAAGAGGTTATGGACTTTGCTCAGTCTCTACCAATCATGCAGTTTCAGGAACGATGTAGTCCTTTAAGGTCTCCAAAGAGAGTAGAGATGTAAGGTGGGATCCAGATTTTTAAAAGAAATGGAAGCAATGGTGACCGAAGTGGTAACGTTGATTTAAAAAAATAAATCTTTTATCTTTTTTTGAGAAGAGTTTAAATAGTTTAAATAATGATGATAGTTTAATGAAATGGGAGTTGGGAGAGGGAACTGGGTGGGCACTAGTTTCCAGAAGTCATCAGCTACCTGTGAGTTATTTCACACCCAATATTTTGGGGGAGTTACCGCTTTGGGCGGTTTAAACAGGAGGAGGTAGTCGTGACCTCTGACCTGTTTTTTTTTCTTTTTAATTTTTGGGTTAAATTTTTTTTAATATATTTTTTTAAAATAAATAATTTTTTTTAACTCTTTTTGTTTTCTGATTGTAATTGAGAGGGAATTAGGAGGTTTTCTTTTCTCTCCTTTTTTTTCTCTTTTTTTGGGGGGGGTTTTTTTTCTCTTTTTTCTCTTTTTTTAAGTGGATGATGTCACAGAAGATAATAAGTCACAAATTTAGGATGTTGAATTAGATGAAGAGGAAGATGAGGGGAAAGGTGATAAGAAGAAAAAGAAGAAAATCAAGTACAAATACATTGAGGGAGAAGAGTTTAATAAAATTAAGTTAATTTCGATAGAGAATTTTGAAGATGTTATAAATGAAGAATATGGAGAATTTTATAAGAGTTTGAACTTTTTCTTTTTTCTTTTTTTATATAAGGGGAGGGGAAGGGAATAAAAAGTTTATCTGATTGTTTTTCTAAGGGATGTTTTTATTCTCTCGATGAATTATAAAGGAAACTTGGTATTAATGGAAATTCTGTATTTATGTATTATTAATTATGATTTTTTGTATAACATATTTGTGGTTGATATATGATTTTAATATTTGAACTTAGTTTTAAAGTGGATTTCATTTGTTAAATACATGTATTATGTTTGATTTAAATATATGTTTAAGGGTATTATTTTAGTATTAATTTTTTTTGTTGTTAGTATTTTTTTTGTTGTTAAGTTTTATCCTTTTTTTGTAAGTGGGGTTTTTTCTATTTTATTTACAACATTGTTAATTAATTCTTCACTCTTTATTTTGGGGGGAGGGTTGGACTAATTTTAAATTAGACGATTAATGTTGTGTTATAATTATTGGGGGGGGTTAATTTGTGTAGTTTAATGATGTAGTATTCTAATTTTTATTATCTTAATTTTTATTATTTCTTTAAATGTAATTTTTATTTTATTCATGTCATAAAATTTTAAATAAAGTTTAAAAAAAAAGTACGCCTTGAGGGTGTCGCATAGAAGAAATTTATCTGGAGTAGAGGGGCAGTTGTCATCACAAAACTGAGTGATTTGAGATCTTATAAAACTACAAAACCTCAGCTTTTTCAATAGCAAAGTTAAGATGCCACCTATATGCCATGTCCTGCTTATCTGGCATGTCTATAGTCAAGACCAGGGGGGAGTAGTCTGAAAGAAGTCTTGCTCTGTACTTGGCTTCCATGATCCTACCCTCTAAATGGGCTGAAGCCAAAAAGAAATCTATTCTAGAGTAGGAATCATGTTGTTTCGAGTAGAATGAGTAGTCTCTCTCTCTTGAATGTATTTTATGCCACACATCTATTAAATTCAACTCCCTCATACATTTAATGGTGGCTTTCACCACTCTAGTCCGTGTTATATGTTTTGTGGACTTGTTCAATAAAGTCACTCCCTATCAAAATATTTTCACTTCCCATTGCCAAACATACAGAAATGTCCTGTATAAATTTTTCATCATCAAAATTGGGAGAGTACACATTGACTAGGGTCCAGGACTCTGAGTATATTTGACAGTGCACCATTACGAATCTACCCATTTTGTTTGCAGTCTACCTGTGCACCTGAACTGGAAAACTTTTCCTTACTAAAAGTGTTATTCCCCTTGCTTTTGAGCCAAAAGAGGAGGATATAATCTGGCCCACCAACTCTCTTTTTAATTTTTGATGTTTCCTCTCAGTTAAGTGTGTCTCTTGAAGAAAGGCCAAATCCACCCCAATTTTTTAAATGTGTGCCAAGACCCTTTTCCGTTTCACCGGATTGGTTAAGTTATTAACATTAAAAGAAACTATTTTTATGCTCTTAGTCATTTTCCCCAGGTTCTTCCCAAGGTACCCCCTCCTTCACTACGACCCCCCCCCCCCCACACACACCCCCAATCTTTTACCATACAACCTTTGGTCCATTCAACCTGAGCCGTGAGAGTAAGGAAATAAAATAAAACAAGGGGGAGACAAAGACAAAGACAATAATTCAAATAACTGAGCAAAACAACATGAAACCAAATGCAAAAGACATTCACAGTCATACTTTTCCTTAATCCCATACTACCTCCCTCCCCCCTCTATTTTGTTGATAACCTTCATTGATTACCAACAAAACCCTCGTACAACAGCTTGTGCCACCAGCATCAACTCCTTTCCCCAATTCCTGAGCTCACCAGGAAAAAACTACTATTACAACTTTTCATTTGTTCGGTCTAACCTCTTTCTCAACTTCTGTATTTATACAAGTTAGATAACATTAAAAAGAACACCATGTTATTATAGTCCAAGGCATGTCTATATCCCCTACGGGTCAAATTTATTATTTATTAAAACTACCGCAGTCGGTCCCCTGACCAGACTTTACATTCCCGTCGTGCTCCCCAACGTGGGTAAGTCCAGGCGGTCTCCTGATCAGCCTTTACATTCCCGTCGTGCTCCCCAACGTGGGTAAGTCCAGGCGATCCCCTGACCAGACTTTACATTCCTGTCGTGCTCCCCAACGTGGTCAAGGCTGTGACATATTCCTGGGCTTTGTATGGATCTGTAAAAAATTTCTTTGCTCCTTCTGGCAATGACATTTTCATGGTGGCCGGGTACCTCAACACACATTCATATTTCTTCTGCTTGAGCAGTCTCTTAGCCGGCTCAAATGCCTTCCTGGCCTTCAGGAGTGCCGAGCTAATATTTGGGTAGAAAAAGATACTGTTTCCCTCTAACTTTAGAGGGGATCCCCTTCTCGCTCCTAATATTTTCTCCCTGTTCTGGTATCGCAACAGCCTCACCAGAACAGAGTGCGGCCTTTGTCCGGGACTAGGCTTAGGGAAGAGGGACCTGTGTGCTCTCGCCACCTTTATTCTTTCACCCAGCATCTCCTTACCCAACACCTCAGGGATCCAGGTTTGAAAGAAGTGCACTGGGTTCTGACCTTCCACCCCCTCCCTTAGCCCCACTATTTTAATATTGTTTCTCCTGCTATAATTCTAGAGGGCATCCAGCTTCTTCCAGATGCTCTCTCTTTCATTTATTAACTTTTCCATTTTATTGGACATAATATGGATATCATCTTCATTTTTACTTATTCTTCCTTCTATCGCAGTCACCCTGCCCATTAGCACAGATAGGATGCTCTGGACCCTGTCCAGTTTTTCCCTCATGTCCTGGGCACTTTTGACAACAGCTAGGAAGAGGCTGCCCTCCATCTGCCCTAGCTTGACAATTACATCCTGCAGGGAGGGCTCTGAGCCTCCCTGCTTACTTTTCCTTAACAGTCCTTTACCCCTGGGGCTCATAGCTTCACAGGGTCTCCCCTGGCCATTGGACTCTTCATCCTCTGGACTGTTGGACCCCTCTTCACTGCTGTTGGTGTTCCCTGCCTCCTCTGATCCAGCGCTGGACTCACAGGCTGCTCTGCTTCCTCTGAAGTTGCTTGCTGTTGGGACTCCCACTGAGACTTGCAGTTTCACTCCTGGCCTGCTGCCAGGGCAGAGGTCAGTTTCACTCTCTCCCTTAGTGCCAGCAACAATGCTGGTTTCTTGCAGTTTCCTCTTTTGTCGGGCAGGTCCGTTCCCCATGGGGGTTGCTGATGCTGCCCTGCACCTGACACCGACTTCACCTTGGGCCTCGCACCCGCTGTGAGCGTGCCTGACTTTGCGATCCTGCTGAGGGAGGGGGGACCCAGCCCTTTTTTTATCTCCAGGGGCTTCCAGAGGGATTTCTCTCCGTACCTGCTGGGCATTGACGCTGGATTTGTCCAGGACCTGTTCTCCCCGTCTGGTGAGTTCCTCCTTTGGAGCTGCAGTTCCCATTTCAGGTCCTGGGCTTTTCCCACCATTTTCCTCATCATGAGGCATTCCAGGCTTGCCCTCTCACCTCAGTGGTGATTCTTTCGCACTCTTGCTTGCAAACTTGTTTTTTTTTGTCATGTTGCGTTAAAAAATTCTTCTCACATCTTTTTTTGGTGTTTTGGACTGGTCAGTTGAGGTTTTGACCTTGTTTGTTTGTAATCAAAAATCCTGGGAGCTCTTGGAATCCACCTCCTCTTACTCTCCCCGCATCACGTGACCTCCAATCTTTCCACATCTACTCTGTTTGCACCTTTCCACATTCAACATTTTTCAACGAGATCCCCCTCATTCTCCTAAATTCCAACAAGTACAGGCAAGGAGAAGACAAACACTCCTCATATGATGAACCATTCATTTGAGGAATCATCCTTGTGAATTGTGGTGGAATACTGTAATATATGCATTGTACTGGTTGGCCTGCCCCTGATACTGTCATTCCTTCTCCTTCAGGATTCCTAATAAAGGCAGTACTGCCCAATCCCCACCCTCAGTATTGCCTTGGAATCAGGCCAACAGCATGTAAGCTATGCCTGTAAAGTTTACAGTGATTAAAGCCTATTAATCTCGACTTCTGGTCTGTTGGGTCTAATTGATAGTGCTACAATTTCAACATTAAACCTATGTGCCTTGGACAAGGCTATTTGAATGGAGAAACTGGACACTGACCCTAAGGATCCAGAGGCCTCCTAAAATTTGTCCAGCGGCTGCAATGCCCAAACGCCTTTATGAGGCGACATAACATTCGGGAAGAAGTCGATGAGAGAGACCTGCTATTGGCACAAGTCGGCCACTGCATTATCCAGATGATTAGAGATTGAGGCTTACTTAACCACTATGGGGTGCCTGCAAAAGCAGTATCTGGCCCCGAAAAATGTAATCTTTGCCAGATACCTCCTGGGCAGCCGTTGACAAACACCTGGTAAGTCCATTGACAAATACGTTCAGGCCTTGCGGGAGCTGAGAAGAGCTTGTGGCTGCACGACGTTATGGCAACCATCTACCAGGAGGATCTGATCAGGGATACCTGTGTAGCTGGTCTCAAATCTGATCATATCTAACAAAGGCTCTTGGAGAAGGGCGAATGGATCCTGTAGGACGTGGTCGATCTTGCCAAGGCACTAGAGATGGCCCAACAGAATGCAGAAGCTTACTCCTCTGGCAACGTGGCTGCTATGTTGGGAGCACGTCACCGCCATCTTTGGATGCGGAGTCCCAAACAGCAGCCACTATCGCCGAGCATCCAAAGTGCTATTACTGTGGCCAGGCAAAGCACTCATGGAAGAATTCTTCTGCCAGAAGCGCGACCTGCTCCAGCTACAAAAGAAAAGGACACTACGCAAGGATGTGTAGGTCCAGACCTTCCCTTTGTAGAGCTGCTTGTGAACAGCAGCTGTCACCATCTTGGACTGTGTCACTTCTGGCCCCATTTCTGGTTGCGAAGAACAGCACGGCGGGAACTTGGGCATGATGGCTTGGGTTGATGTCACTTCTGGCTTTACTTCCGGTAATCACCGTATGCGAACCATGGGGACAGCCATCTTCAGGGCGGACATCTTAGAGGTCGCCGATGCACACATACAGCAGCAGTGAGTCAAACAACAAACTAACACTGGCATCCATTGTTCTGGACCATAGCAGCTCACATCAATTAGCAAGGTCCACATGGACTTTGAGGTAAACGGCTGCATTATGAACTGCTTGTTCAACACAGGAAGCACCGAAAGCTTTATACATCCGGGCACAATAAAGCATTGCTCTCTCACAATGACCCCAGTCCAGTTTAAAAACCTGTTGGCCTCTGAGTCCCATTCAACCAAAATCTGAGGCAGCTGCACAGAATGGCAGCTATTAAGTCTCTATGTAACCTCTTTATGCTCTTCGGATATCTGAGTTACATTCACAGTGAGTGGGGGGTCCTCATTCATGAGCAAGGAGTTACGCCAATACCTGCTGGCCAAAGGCCACAAGGAGGACCACCAGCTATAACCCCCGAGGGAATGGCCAGGTGGAAAGAGAAAATGGCGCCATTTGGAGGGAAGTCCTCCTGCCACTCAAGTCAAAAGGGCTGCATGACTCCAAATGGCAAGAGGTCCTATCAGTGGCACTCCACACCACTAGGTCTCTCCTCTGTACTGCGACAAATGTTACCCCTCATGAAAAATTATTCTCCTTCCCCAGGAGGTCAGCATTGGGAACAACACTACCAGTCTGGCTGATGAACCCAGGATCTGTGCTACTTCGGAGACACATCAGAACCCACAAAGCAAATCCCCTGGTCAAGGATATCTACCTCCTCCATGCGAACACCCAATATGTCTATGTGCAGTACCAGGATGTGCAGAGAGACATTGTCTTTGTCATATGTAGAAGGTGCTTGCTGAACCACCATTGGTCAATTGACCAACACCCTCCCCTTCCCCACAACTACCAGAAACACGGCCGAGGATCCGCATGAACCTTCCTTGAACCCTCTCCAACATCAGCACATCCTTTCTTAAACGAGGAGCCAAAAACTGCTCACAATACACCAAATGGGGTATCAGCAGTCCCATAAAGTCTCAACATCACATTTCTGCTCTTATATTCTATTCCTTCAGCACAAGGACACCAAGGTCCCTTTGCATCAAGGTATTTTCAATTTTCTCACCATTGAAAAAATAATATTCCCATTTATTTTTTCTACCAAAGTGCATGACCATACACTTTCCAACATTGCATTTTATTTGCCACTTCTCTGATCATTCTCCTAATCAAATCTTCTGCAGCCTCCATTTCCTCACACTACTTGCTCTTCCACCTACCTTCGTATCATCTGCAAACTTGGCCACAAAGCCATTCATTCAATAATCTAAATCATTAATATGCAACAGAAAAAGAAGTGGCCCCAGCATTGATCCCTGTGAATACCACTAGAAACTGGCAGACAACTGGAATGTGATCCCTGTATTCTGACTCTCTGCTTCCAGCTAATCATCCAATACTCTACACAGACTAATATGTTTCCTGTTATACCATGGTCTTTTATTTTGTTAAGTAGCTTAATGTGCGGCATCTTCCAAAAGGCCTTCCAAAATCCAAATACACAATATCCACTACATCTCCTTTATCTAGCCTCCTTGTCAATTCTTCAAAGAATTCCAACAGGTTTGTCAAGCAAGATTTTCCCTAAAGGAAGCCATGCTGGTATTGGCCTATCGTGTTTTGTGCCTCTAAGTACCACATAACTGCATCCATTACAATTACCTCCAACATCTTCCCAACCAATGACATCACTTCCCAACCACTGACATCAGGCTAACCTGTCTATAAAGATGACAACAGATGGCGGCGCTGACAGAACTGCTGTAGTGGCAGTGTTGCCACTAGCGTGGACCCATGGGGAGCAAGGGAGTGGAGATGCAGCACTCCCTGGGGTCCAGCTGCCAAGTTGACTTCCGTCAGCTCCAAACAGGCTTTGAATGGCCCGTTCATGAAGCCGATGGGGGTTTTCATTTGAAATCCTACAACCGCAGGTCTGCACCCAATGTGGTGGTGCCTATTAATCAGCAGTAGCCATGAGGGGAAGTGGAGGCTGGAGCAGGGCCCCAGAGGACAGAAGATCATCCCCCGTCTGAGAGGGAGAAGTGGAGGAGATGACTCGCGGGGACAGTATCCATGGCGGTGGACCAGTGAGGGGGCTCTGTGGCTGAGACCAGTGGATGTTGTGGAGTGCTGGAGACTCAGTGTGAGAAACCGCAGAAGCTGTGGGCTGCTGGAGACTGCTGTTGGGAGTCTTTTGGTGGGTTGTGGACTGGTGGAGACTGTCTCAATCTGGCTGGAGGGGTACCAGGTATCGGAACTGGGATGCGAGGAGGTGCCGAGGGCTCCATTTCTGGAGGTTGGGTTGCCAATGGATTGGACTGGACTTTGTGTGACTGCGGGAAGCGCTGGAAGCGAATCTATGGCCACTCGGTGACTCTGGAGGGACTCTCTTTTGCTTCTCTCTCTCTGACTGTAAGTCTGACTAGGATATGGAAGAGGCACTTGGGCAATTCCTGCCAGTGGTGAATCTGTCTGCCTTGCAGCAGGCAAAAAGAATTTCTTGTAATACAACATTTTTTTTAATTACTATGAGAATAAATTGAATCTTGAATCTTGAATTTCCTTTCTGCTTCCACCCTCCCTTCTTGAATAGTGGGATTACATTTGTGATTTTCCAGTCCTCCAGGACCATACCAGAATCTATTGCTTCTTGAAAAATCATTACCAATGCCTCCACAATCTCTACCACTACCTCCTTCAGAACCTGAGAGTGCAATCCATCTGGTCTGGGAGACTTATCCTCCCTTAGACCATTCAGCTTTCTGAGCACCTTCTCCCTTGAAATAGAAACTGTATTCACTTCCCTTTCCTGATACCTTTTGATATCTTGCACACTAGCAAAATACTTATTTAGTTCCTCTGCCATCTCTTTGCCTCCCATTATTATTTCTTCAGTTTAATTTTCTAATGGTCCTATATCTATTCTCACCTCTCTTTTATTCTTTTATACTTGAAGGTTTTTGTATTCTCTTTGATATTATTTGATAACCTACTTCATCTTTTCCCTCCTCATGAGTTTTTATAGACTTCTCAATCCTCTATCTTTTTTAAAATATCTTTATTGAGTTTAATAAAAAAACATACACACATACTAATGGGGTAACTATAAGAAAAGATAGATAATTTGTACTTCTCAGATAGTACCTTAATCATACATAGTATAAATTGTGTGTACCATTCTTAATCAAACCCATTCAATACTCTATCTTTGAACTAATTTCTGCTTCCTTGTATGCCCGCTCATTTCCATTTGTTGGCTTTGACTTCTCTGGTCAGCCACAGTTATGACATTGTTCCATTTGAATATTTCCTCTTTTTTTTAAACTGTATTTATCCTGTGCCTTCCTCATTTCTTACAGAAATCCCATCCATTGCTGCTCTGCTGTCTTTCCTACTAGTGATCCTGTACCTTCCTCATTTCTTACAGAAACCCCATCCATTGCTGCTCTGCTGTCTTTCCTACTAGTGCCTCCTTCCAGTCTACTTTGGCAAGTTCCTCTATCATGCCATTGCAATTCCCTTTTCTCCACTGAATATCGACACATCTGATTTAAGTTTCTCCTTGTTCAATCTTAAATTGAACTCAATCATATTGCGATCATTTCCCCCTAGTAGTTCCTTTAAGCTCTCTAATCACCCCTGGTGCATAACATAACACCCAATCAAGTACAGCTGATCCCTAGTGGGTTCATTAACAAGCTGCTCTAAACACCAGCTTATAGGTATTCTACAAATTTTCTCGCTTAATATCCAGTCCTAATGTGGCTTTCCCAATCTTCTTGCGTGTTATAATCCTCCATGACTACCATGATATTGCTCTTCTGACATGCCTTTACTATCTGTTGTTGCAATTTGTTGTACACATCCCAGCTACCATTTGGAGGCTTGTATATAACTGTCAATATTGTCTTTTTACCCTTGCCATTTATTAACTGAACCCACAAAGATTCTATATCCTCTGAATCTCTGTCCCCTCTTTCTAATAATTTATTATTGTTCCTTACCAACCTGCTTCTGCTCCTATATCTTATTGTTTTATGGTCCTGCTGCCTTAGAAAAGCATCCAACATATTAAAAGATTCATCCCAATCTTGCCGCAATCTTTTCACCCCCTCCTGACAGGAAGAAGATTCACAACTGTGAAGTCACATCCCACCAGAATAGTTTTTTCCCATTGTTATCTGACTCCTGAATGAACCTGAAAACAATATCCTTATATTACCTTTACTCTGTACCAACTGATCTTTTCCTGTAACTCTGCACTTTGTCCTCTTGTACTGTGTCCTCTTTTACTTATGCTATGTATGAGATGTCTACTGGTCTGCTCACAAAACGACCTGTATCATTGCATTTTCAATACATAAGAACATAAAAAATAGGAGCAGGAGTAGGCCATCCAGCCCATCGAGCCTGCTCCACCATTCAATAAGATCAAGGCTGATCTCATCATTGACCCAACTCAACCTACCTGCCTTTTCCCCATATCCCTTAATTCCTTTTTTTAATATAAAAATCTATCTAATTGAATCTTAAATATGTTTAATGAAGCAGCCTCAACTGCTTCCCTGGGCAGAGAAGTCCACAGATTCACTATTCTCTGGGAAAAAAAGTTTTTCCTCATCTCCGTCTTAAATTTACTCCCATGAATCTTGAGGCTGTGTCCCCTAGTTCTGGTCTCACTTAACAGTGAAAACAATTTTCCTGCCTCTATTTTATCTATCCCTTTCGTAATTTTATATGTTTCTAAAAGATCTCCTTTAATTCTTCTGAATTCGAGTGAGTATAATCCCAGGCGATTTAGTCTGTCCTCGTAGATCAACCCCCTCATCTCTGGGATCAACCTGGTTAACCTCCTCAGGACTGCCTCCAAGGACAGTCTATCCATCCTCAAGTATGGAGACCAGAACTGCACACAGTACTCCAGGTGCAGCCTCACCAGTACCTTATATAGTTGCAGCATGACCTCCCTACTCTTGAATTCAATTCCTCTAGCGATGAAGGCCAACATTCCATTTACCTTCTTAATAACCTGCAGTACCTGCAACCCAACTTTTTGTGATTCATGCACAAGCACTCCCAAGTCCTTTTGCACTACAACATGCTGCAATTTTCCACCATTTCAATAATAATCTGCTCTTCTATTTTTCATACCAAAGTGGATGATGTCGCATTTACTGACATTGTACTCCATATGCCAGATCTTTGCCCACTCACCAAACTTAACTATATCCTTCTGCAGCCTCTCTACATCCTCTGTACAATTTGCTTTTCCATTCAATTTAGTATCATCCGCAAACTTGGCTACACCTCACTCTGTCCCCTCGTCCAAATCATCAAAGTAAATGGTGAACAGCTGCGGGTCAAAATAAACTTATATTTCAACTGTGATCTGCCAGCTTGTCCAATTTTGTACATTTTCTTCCCACAGGCTCCTATTGGTCTTGTCAATGAGTTATACATCAGCTCCCAGGCATGGAAAACAGAACCAAAACACATAATAGCTTGCTTAATATAAATTTACTTCTTTCTTTTTTGATTTTTCTTGGTTCCAGTTCCATTAGTTTAGGAATGACCGTTTTCACCCTTCCCTATTTTTCAGGAAATAATAGTTCACAAGGGGTTATTATCTTTCTCTCATTTCTCTCCAGTAACATCAAGAAGTTCAGGGGTAGTAACTTAATCAACTTGAATGGTGAATATCCTGAGGAACATTTCAAATTGGAAACATAATGCATGGTAAGAAGGCAACACACCTTCAAAAATTTATTGAAATACTAACTCATTTGTCTGAGCATCCGATACAATGGTTGATAAATGTTAACATCTTTAGCTATGCTCAATGATCTCCCTTTAATTTGTATGTAAATGAAGTTTCCTGATCTTTCGGAATTTCCTTTGGAATTTCTAACCAAGATAACATTGGACAGGAATTGCAATACTTCCGATTCTTATAAATTGCTGATGAACTTGATCATTGTCAGATTTTTCTCTTTCAAGATATCTGTTCAACTGGAGATTTTGAACATTGTTAATTATTTGTCTCAATAGGGATTTGGAATAAGGTTAGCACCACTTCTACTCTTGCCTAATGTTATTTTGTAAAACAAGTTATTCCTTTCTCCAACTGAACAATTTTAGAAGCTGGGAGTCATTCTTAATTTAAGCCAATGAAGTCAACAATTTCTTAAACTATTTTGCCTTTCAGATATACTGTATACTTTCAAAGTTGTAGCCTTATTGATCTTTAAATGCTTCATATATATCTTTAAGATTGTATCCCTATCTCAGGTCCAGTGTTCTTACAAATCCCAACATATCATCCCTCACTGACTCTGTGGTGGTGTTCTATTTAAGGAAGAATTTACTAATTGTAGCTAGCTTAATTTTCTGTTTGATTGAGAATTCAGACTCTGAGGTAAGAGTTCCCAAGTTGTGGAATGTAAGATTATTTGACCATTAAATTGATGTGGAGTTTAAACATTAATGTCCTGGCATGATTTCTTTGATATTCATTCTTGATGGGGAGGAAGGAGTGGACAAGGGAGTCACAGAAGGAGTGGTCCCTGCAGAAGACAAAGAGGGGAGGAGAGGGGAATATGTGTCTAGTGGTGGGATCATGTAGTAGGTGGCAGAAATGGTGGAAGTGGATGCGTTGGGTTGGATGCGGAGGCTGGTGGGGTGGTAGGTGAGGACAAGAAGAATCCTGTCCTTGTTGCATGTGGGACGTAGGGGGCAGGGCAGATGTGCAGGTAATGGAGGATATGCATGTAAGTGCCAAGTTGATTGTGGTAGAGGGAAAGCCACAGTGTTTGAAGAAGGAAGACATCTCTGATGATCTGGCATGGAAGTCCTCATCCTGAATGCAGATGTGATGGAGACAAAGGAATTGAGAGGATAAAGTGGAATCCTTACAGGGGACAGGGTGGGAAGAGGTGTAGTCGAGGTAGCTGTGGGAGTTACAGAAGATGTTTATTGATAATTTGTCTCCTGAGATGGAGACAGAGAGATCAAGGAAAGGGAGAGAGTTGCTAGAGATGGACTGAGTGAATCTGAGGTCAGGTTGAAGTTGGCAACAAAGTGGATAAAGTCAATGAGCTCATCTTGGGTACATGCGGTAGCACCAAAGCAGCTACTGATGTAGCAGAGGAAGAGTTGAGGAGCATTTCCTGTGTATACTTGTAGCATGGATTGCTCCACATAGTCTACAAACAGGCATAGCTGGAGCCCATGTGGGTACGCACGGCTACCCCTTTAACCTGGAGAAAGTGCGATGAGTCAAAAGAAAAATTATTGAGGGTGAGGACAAGTTCTGCCAACCAGAGGATGGTGGTGGTGGAGGGAAACTGGTTGGTTCTATTGTCTAGAAAGAAATGAAGGGCTTTGAGGACTTCAGTATGGGGAATGGAGGTGAATAGGGATTGGATAATCCATGGTAAATATGAGGCGACTGAATTCAGGGAACTGGAAGCTGCTGAAGTAATGGAAGGCATATGAAGGGTCTGGTATGAAGGCGGGGAGGGACTGGATCTGGGGGACAAAACAGAGTCAAGCTAAGCAGAGACCAATTCGCTGGGGCAGGAGCACGCGGGCACAATGGATCTTCTGGGACAATTGGATTTGTGGATCTTGGGTAGGAGAAAAAAACGGGTGGTATGGGATTGGGAAACAATAAGGTTGGAGGCCATGTCAGGAAGGTGACCAGAAGTGATGAGTTCAGAGATGTTGTGTGATACAGTGGTTTGTTGAGATTTGGTAAGGTCCTGTTAGAGGGGTAAGTAAGAGGAGGTGTTTGAGAATTGTTGTCTGGCTTTGGCCAAATAAAGATCAGTGCAACAAAGCACAACAGTACCTCCTTTGTCTGCAGGTTTGATGATGAGATTCAGATTTGTTTGGAAAGAATGGAGGACCAGGCATTCCGAGGGGGTGAGATTGGAATTCCACCCACCCGGATGGCATTAATATTGACTTCTCCGGCTTTTGTTAAAAAAAACCCCACCCCACCCCCTTCTTCCCCTGTTGTCTCTCCATTTCCTGTCTCCTTGCTCATAGACATGATTCATTCTACCTAGCACCTTATCATATCCAATTAACACCGTTTGTTGGTCTGGATTGGTCTGGCCCCATCGTTTGAATTCTGAGACTTTGGGATATATCCGGCTTCTGCCTTTTCTGATTTTTCCTTGAAGAAGGGCTCAGGCCCTGTGATAGTACAAATTCTATCACCAATGTATACATGTACAGATGGTAGTGTAGGATGACTGTGATTGGCTGAGAGTGTAGTCACGCCTACTGGCAGGTCTTAAAGGGTTGCTCCTAGCCAGACCAGGTCATTCTGGACTGGTCGACCTACATGTGATACGCTCCAGTTTTTTAGTTAATAAAAGCCTTGGTTTGGATCAACAAGCCTTTGATTCTTTCGACGCGCTCTACAGGCCCGAAACATCTTTGCCTCCTATAGATGATGAAAAGACCGGCTGAGTTCCACCTGCCTTTTGATGTGTTTACTACAATCACAGCATCTGCAGCCTATTGTGTTTCTCACCAAGATTATTTGATGCAAGTCCACAATTTTAACATACAAAACCAGATTTAAACAGCAATGATCACAGCTGTTCCACCAAATATTGATGGAATCATCCCATTGAAAACAGATACTTACTTCAACTTCATTTTCTTTCTGACATTGACTGTCAGCTAGTTCATCTACATGGTAATGTAGACCTCCAACATGATTATCCATCACATCCTGATTTTCAATACTTATATGTCCTCTCTGCATATCTTTGCTTCTTAGTGCTTGGGTCAGCTGATTTATAATTCTGCAAGATTATTGAGACATTCAATGTCAAAAACTTGAATGAAAATGAAGAGACATTTAATGAAAACATAAGAATCATCTGCATTCACTCAGGAAGAGCACAAAGTTGTGGGAAGTAAGGAAAATAAGCAGTGAGGTCATGGAACCTATACAGGTTAAAGAGGTGGAAATGCTTGCTGTCTTAAAGCAAGTAAGGGTGGATAAATCCTCAGGACCTGACAAGGTATTCCCTAGGTCCTTGAGGGAGGCTAATGTAGAGAAATTGCAGGAGCTTTGGAAGAAATATTTAAAATGTCCATAGCCATGGGTGTGATGTCAGAGGATTGAAGGATGGCTCATGTTGTTTCATTATTTACAAAAGGCTCCAAAAGTAACCCTGGAAATTAAAGGCTGGTGAGCCTGATGTCAGTAGTTGGTTAATTATTGGAAGGGGTTCTAAAAGATCAGATATAGAATTATTTGGATAACCAAGAACTGATTTGGGATAGTCAACATGGCTTTGTGAATGGTAGGTTGTATTTTTCAAGGAAGTTACCAGGAAAGTTGATGAAGAAAAGGCTGTGAATGTTATCTACATGGACTTTATAAGGCCTATGACAAGGTCTCACACAGGAAGTTAATTAGGAAGGTTCAGTTGCCAGGTATTCATGGAGAAGCAATGAACTGGATTTGACAATGGCTGGATGGGAGAAGCAAGAGAATAGTGGTAGATGATTGCTTCTCAGACTGGAGGCCTGTGGCTAGTGGTGTGCCTCAGGGATTGGTGCTATGGGACCATTGTTGTTTGTCATCTATCAATGATCTGGATGATAATGTGGTAAATTGGATCAGCAAGTTTGCAGATGACACTAAGATTGGAGGCAATGTGGACAGCAAAGAAGGTTTTCAAAGCTTGCAGAGGGATCTAGATGAGCTAGAAAAATGGGCTGAAAAATTGTAGATGGAATTTAATGCAGACAAATGTCAGGTGTTACAATTTGGAAGGAAAAAAGCATGAAAGGACATTAATGGTAAATGTTAGGGCACTGAGGAGTGTGGTAGAACAGAGGAATCTGGGAATACAGATCCATAATTCCCTGAAAGTGGTATCACAGGTGGATAGGGTTGTAAAGAGTGTTTTTGGCATATTAGCCTTCATAAATCAAAGTATTGAGTATAGGAATTGGGATGTAATGGTATAGTTGTGTATGACATTGGTGAGGCCAAATTCGGAGTATTGTGTGCAGTTTTGGTCACCAAACTACAGGAAAAAATCCACATGCTTGCAAAACCACATGACCCTCTTAGAACACCTCGAGACAATTTGTGTCTCCGACAAGATCTTATATCTGTTGCCTTTTGTAAACAACAATCCATTTGTGAAGTCTCTTGGGCATTCTCCAAAGCTCTTGCAAAAGCTGTGGAGCTGATATGTCTAGCATTAACAGAGCTCCAGTATTTCAAATAAGATCTGTTTTAAAGTGTTTGTATGTAACCTACTCTAACAAACCTTTCCCAATTCATCTCCCAAAAACATATCTATATACTCTGCCACAGTTGGCGGTGAAGTCAATGAAGTTGATGAGCTCACTGCAGGTGCATGAAGTGCCCCAATGAAATTGTCAATATAGTGGAGAAAGAGTTGAGGGGCCTTGCCTGTGTAGGCTTGCAGCAAAGGTAAAGGTCAGTGCCCCAGACCACAACAGCACCACCCTTGACTGCGGGTTTGATGGTGAGGTTGGGATTGTTGTGGAGAGAGTGGAGGACAGACCATTCAGAGGAGGCAAGATTAGAATAAGAGAGGGGAGTGGTGACATTGAGACTTGTTGATGACTCAGCAATTGGGAATAAAATGATCCAGACCAGGCCACTGGCCAGGATAAGGTGTCCAAGAGGTGGATGAAGGCTGAAATTGGGAGAAGGGGTCTTGGGTGGGGTGGGGTGGGTGGGGGTGGTGGAATGACTCAGTTGTTGAAGAAGGCCTGGAAACAGAGGCAATGGAAGAAATGTTTGGCATTATGACATGCGGGGAGCTCATTAAGATGTGGGTGGAGGGGGACAAAGTTAAGGCCTCTACTGAGGACAGAGCACTCCGACAGAGAGGGATAGGTCAGAGGGGATGGTAAAAACTAAGTAGTGGTCAGAGAGGGAATCAGTGTAGTGGAGGGTGTACGGGAAGTGGAAGGTTAGGGAGGTTAGAGGTGGAATGTAGGGGAGGTCAAGGGGTAGGTGGGGGTATTGGGCAGGTGTGAGAGTGAGATTGGTAGTGGGGAGGTCAGGGGGAAGGCGATGTAGAAGAGGTCAGAGGGTGTTTACCTTCTCTACTGACATTCCTCTCTCTGAGACGGACTTCTCGGTCCTCAGTAGAGGGCTTACATTTGTTCCGCTCTGCCCACACCTTTGAGTTCCATACTCGCCATAATGCTGAACTCTTCTTGTGTCACCTCTCTCTCCAGGCCTACTTACACAACTGTGACTTTCCAAAACCCTCCCAAAACCCATTCTCCTGCTTTAAGCCTCTTCCTCCTCTTGGACTCCTTGTCCTGACCAGCTGCCAGCTCTGGACCTTTTCATTTCCAACTGAGACATAATCATCTCAACTTTACCACTACCCTCTCTTACAGCCTAATCTTATATCCTCCAAACACTCTGCCTAGACCAGCAATGGTATCCTCAAAACAATTATTTTTATTCATAATTATTAATACATAACACTTCTTACTTAACTCTAACTTAACTCCACTATGTGCAAATATATATATGTGTGTGTGTGTGTGTGTGTGTGTGTGTGTGTGTGTGTGTGTGTGTGTGTGTGTGTGTGTGGTAGATCCACAAACGTACAGTTTAGGAACAATTGTGAAAAGAACCAATTTTTAAAGTTCAATCAGTATTGTGTTGAAACTCAGATTCTTTAAATTGTTGCTCAAAAGTAATAATGGAGTAGATATGAAGCATCAGACTTCACAAAACTCACAAAATTCTTGTAGAGTTGTTTTTCAGTGAATTGTTTCTTCATTCTCTTGCATGGAGGTTTCAAAACTTGTGTTTTCTTCTATGATGATTTCACAAACCCCATCAAGGGTTGTAAAAATGGACATGGTGAAACTATCCTCTTTTCAAAGGGACAGCTAAAGTGGATCTTCCTTACCATTGATTTTGTGTATCTCCAATGGGCAAGAGAATACAGCAAGAACTGTACTTCTCTAACCAGAGGCTACTTCATTTCTGACCTCAGATGAAAACTAGTGTAATATTAAAGAGATCTCCTTGATTGTATTTCCCTGGAGAAAATCACGTACAATTTAAGGAGTGAATATGACACATTCGTTAGAGTGTGGCAACCCTATCTGCAATACATTGGTATGCAAATATAATTCTAAATGAAAGAGAGGCAAGAATCGATTCTAGTAGTGGAATAATTGAGATAAATGAAGTGGGTTGTGGCACAGATGATGTGCTCTTGTATTTTGTTCCTTATTTTTTTTAAATTTTAGGTTACTTTGTGTTTTTCTCACTGTTACAGGCCCAGAGGACCCCAAAACCCAGCAGCAGTAGAAATTCACCAAGACAAATGGTTACTTAAACAAAAGTTGCTTTTAATTTTCTTCAAACATAAAAACAGGATCAACTTAACTTAATTTAACCTAACAACCCCCATCTAATTCTAAGTGCACATGTATGTAATGTGTATATATTCAGTGTCTTGCTGAAGAAAATTGCCCCATCAGGGTTTTCCTAATAATAAGCTCTTCTTCTAGGTCACCACAGAGTTCCTCTTGTTTCCCTTATTTCAGGTGAAACACTCTAACCATCTGTTTTCTCTTGTAAGGACCACAAGGGTTTTTCAACAGGCTGAACTCAGATCTCTCAACCCATCTTCAAAATAGGGCTTTCCACAAGCTTCCAAAACCCACTCCAGAAGTCAGTTTTCTTTCTTTCTCTCTCTCTCTCTCTCTCTCTCTCTCACTCTCTCTTACAGAAAGCCCGTTTGGTCTTTTCTCTCTCTGCTTGCAAAACCACATGACCCCCAAGGCTCCAGACCCATTCTTTGAAAGATTTTATCAGCCTCTTGTGCCCATACTCTTCCATTTATACCTGCTTTGGAAATTCTTTAGCAAAGCTCTTGCATTTTAAATGAGATGTCTTTTGTGAAGTGTTACTGTCTTTGTTTGTGGTGACCTACACTAAACTCCCCACAAACTATCTCTTTCAGACATATTAATATATAATATAAAATATAATATACCTCATCACATTACATTCCTTTAAGGGTCTGTGACTTTACCAATAATTGTTTTTTGTGTTTGTTTAATTTGTATAAACTTTTTCTCAAGGTATTAGGGAATGGGAGGGAGGGGAGTGGGGGGCACTATATTGTGATAAACCACTGTTATGTATAATTATCTGGTCAGGCATACCTATTGGCCAATTGCACCTGTGGCCCCTCCACACAGGCTCCTGTATAAAGGTGACTGTTCCACAGCCCCCTCCTCAGTGCAGGACAGTCGAACAGTATGGATGTGCCATTGTTCTTAAGTGAATAAAAGCCTTTTGGTTTCTCAACAACAGTCTTTTAAGTAATTGATGGTGCATCATATATATATACAAATTGTCTTTTTCATGGGAACTCTCTAAGTGTGCTTATGCCCTGCTACTTTCTACAGCTGTGGGAATGTTAGAGTTTATTTGCTGAACCACTAGTCAAAGAACACTTCTCACTGTCCCATGTCTAACATGACAATGAACTTGAAACTTGAACTATTCCAATTAGATATTCAATCTATGGTTTGACTTTTAAGATTTTCAGTATGTAAGTTGTAAATAAAGATATTGTCGAAGTTCCATTGATCATTTTTGCTGACTTTGTAATATTTGTATATAATTAAAAATAGCATAATTCTTGTCACTTTTAAAAACATTTCACAAATTGAAATACATTTGGATTACAGTGGCTGCTTTTGTATGGAGAAATTTAATATCAAGTTTAAATGACCAAAGTCTTTGAAATTGCATATTTGAACAACCATCTATTAACTACTTTGGGATGAGACTAAAATTTGATGACTTTCTTTAAATAATGCATTTAACAATTCAATTCGCTTCATTTCCACCCAGGAAAATTGGCCTTGATTATGCACATAGATCACAATAAAATGAATAAAATACTGAATATTTGTTTCAGAAATAGTTAGATTGAAATCTTTGGAGAAAAATAGTGTAGCTGAAGCCCTTTGTAAGAACTGTGCATCACTCAGCCAAACCAGTGCTATAATTTTAAAATATCAAGTGAATATAGGTTTCTCGTATTACCTGTCCTTTTCCATTAAAATCTTTTCATTAGATTTCAGTATTTCTTGGTTTCCCCAATTGCAATCATTCAGTTTCTGCTCTAGTTCAAGAGATCGTAGTTTCTCAGTCTGCACAATAACAGTCAATCTTTCCACTTCATTCTTTGCCAGTCTTGCTTCCTGTTTGGAATAACAGGGATAGAAATTTTAGCTCTCAAGTTTTATGTTTGAATTTACAAATCTCTATTAGTAACAGAACCACATTTGTATCAGTCTGGTAGAATTTTGTCCTGTTTAGGTTGATATCTGTCCCGCATCGGACTTGTCAGCCACAAACGAGCCTGCAGCTGACGTGGACTTTTACCCCCTCCATAAATCTTCGTCCGCGAAGCCAAGCCAAAGAAGAAAGAAGAAGAAAGAGAGGTTGATATCTTTATTAAAAAGATATTTGGATATTTATTTCCCTTGTCAGAAATAAGAGTTATGCAAAATACATGTGTCCTGATAAAATCCCTTTATTAAACTCTGTGGTCACAATAATAATATAAAGAATAAATATTCCACAGATACATTAGAAATAACAGAGTGAAGAGTTATATATTCACACATAAAAATTCTTTCACATCCAAAAGGGCATGTTCAATTGGTAGTGCTGAGGTGCCTAAAGCCCGCAGCAGCTGACACCATTTTTATGCACTTTTTTGGATGGGTTCTAGGGAAAGGGTCAACTCCCATAGGTTTAAGACTTGGGGTCAAGTTGGTCAGCAAGGTTAGTTGCTGCAGGGGTATGACTGATAGAATGGAGTCAAGATATTGCAGACAAGATATGGCTCTAACTGAACCACAGAGACAGGAAAGGTATCAGCAGGATCGCAGATAGCAGTGACATGTAAACCAGAGGGTCCTAGGAGTGCAAGGAAGAGTGGTAATTCAGGTGGCAGGATGATGAAGGCGGTATTTGGCATACCTCCAATTGGGCAGAGCATTGAGTGCAAAAGTTGTGACAACATGATGCAGTTGGACAAGTTGTTGATAAGATCAGACAGAATACTGTGTGCAGTTCTGTTCACCCAGTGACAGGAGAAATGTCATTATGCTGCAAGTGTAAAGATTCTCCAGATATTACTGGGACTTTTGGGCTTGAGTTGTCGGGAGAGGCAAGACCAATGGTTCTCAACCATTTTCTTTCCACTCACATACCACTTTAAGTATTCCCTATGCCATCGGAGCTCTGTGATTAGTAAGGGATTAGTTAAGGCGGCGCGGGCTACACACTCTACTGGTCTGGCAAGCCTTCGGATGAACGACGCCTATCTGGTGTAGGCTTCATGGTCAAGAGCTTCATTGCCTCCAAACTCGAAAACCTTCCGACAGGCCTCTCGGACCGAATCATGTCCATGCGACTCCCACTTCAAAACAAGCGTCACATCACCCTCATCAGTGTCTATGCTCCAACCCTCCAGGCGGAACCAGCAGAAAAGAACAAGTTCTACACCGACCTGCGCAACCTCATCCAACGTACCCCTACAGCCGACAAGGTTGTCATCCTGGGCGACTTCAACGCTCGTGTCGGCAAAGACTCAGAAACCTGGCCAGGAATCCTGGGCAAGCATGGCGTCGGCAAGTGCAACGACAATGGGCGCCTCCTGTTGGAGCTCTGCGCAGAACAGCGGCTTGTCATTACAAACACCCTTTTTCAGCAGAGGGACAGCCTTAAGACCACCTGGATGCATCCCCAATCCAAACACTGGCACCTCCTGGACTACATCCTGGTGCGAGAAAGTGACAAACAAGATGTGCTCCACACCAGGGTCATGCCTAGCGCGGAATGCCACACTGACCACCGGCTGGTTCGCTGCAAGCTCAACCTTCACTTCAAGCCAAAGCCCAGGAACAATAAAGCCCCCAGAAAGAGGTTCAATGTTGGAAAACTGCAGTCAGACGAAGCGAGAGGAAACTTCCAGGCAAACCTCAAAGCAAAGCTCGACGTTGCAACCCGCCTCACGGACCCGTCCCCTGAAACCCTCTGGGATCAGTTGAAGACTACCATACTGCAATCCACTGAAGAGGTACTGGGCTTCTCCTCCAGGAAAAACAAGGACTGGTTTGACGAAAACAGCCAGGAAATCCAGGAGCTGCTGGCAAAGAAGCGAGCTGCCCACCAGGCTCACCTTACAAAGCCGTCCTGTCCAGAGAAGAAACAAGCCTTCCGTCGCGCATGCAGCCATCTTCAGCGCAAACTCCGGGAGATCCAAAATGAGTGGTGGACTAGCCTCGCCAAACGAACACAGCTCAGCGCGGACATTGGCGACTTCAGGGGTTTCTACGAGGCTCTAAAGGCTGTGTACGGCCCCTCACCCCAAGTCCAAAGCCCGCTGCGCAGCTCAGACGGCAAAGTCCTCCTCAGCGACAAGATCTCCATCCTCAACCGATGGTCAGAACACTTCCAATCTCTTTTCAGTACCAACCGCTCAGTCCAAGATTCCGCCCTGCTCCAGCTCCCTCAACAGCCCCTAAGGCTAGAGCTGGATGAGGTTCCCACCCTGGATGAGACATATAAGGCAATCGAACAACTGAAAAGTGGCAAAGCAGCAGGTATGGATGGAATCCCCCCAGAAGTCTGGAAGGCTGGCGGCAAAACTCTGCATGCCAAACTGCATGAGTTTTTCAAGCTTTGTTGGGACCAAGGTAAACTGCCTCAGGATCTTCGTGATGCCACCATCATCACCCTGTACAAAAACAAAGGCGAGAAATCAGACTGCTCAAACTACAGGGGAATCACGTTGCTCTCCATTACAGGCAAAATCTTCGCTAGGATTCTACTAAATAGAATAATACCTAGTGTCGCTGAGAATATTCTCCCAGAATCACAGTGCGGCTTTCGCGCAAACAGAGGAACCACTGACATGGTCTTTGCCCTCAGACAGCTCCAAGAAAAGTGCAGAGAACAAAACAAAGGACTCTACATCACCTTTGTTGACCTCACCAAAGCCTTCGACACCGTGAGCAGGAAAGGGCTTTGGCAAATACTAGAGCGCATCGGATGTCCCCCAAAGTTCCTCAACATGATTATCCAACTGCACGAAAACCAACAAGGTCGGGTCAGATACAGCAATGAGCTCTCTGAACCCTTCTCCATTAACAATGGCGTGAAGCAAGGCTGTGTTCTCGCACCAACCCTCTTTTCAATCTTCTTCAGCATGATGCTGAACCAAGCCATGAAAGACCCCAACAATGAAGACGCTGTTTACATCCGGTACCGCACGGATGGCAGTCTCTTCAATCTGAGGCGCCTGCAAGCTCACACCAAGACACAAGAGAAACTTGTCCGTGAACTACTCTTTGCAGATGATGCCGCTTTAGTTGCCCATTCAGAGCCAGCTCTTCAGCGCTTGACGTCCTGCTTTGCGGAAACTGCCAAAATGTTTGGCCTGGAAGTCAGCCTGAAGAAAACTGAGGTCCTCCATCAGCCAGCTCCCCACCATGACTACCAGCCCCCCCACATCTCCATCGGGCACACAAAACTCAAAACGGTCAACCAGTTTACCTATCTCGGCTGCACCATTTCATCAGATGCAAGGATCGACAATGAGATAGACAACAGACTCGCCAAGGCAAATAGCGCCTTTGGAAGACTACACAAAAGAGTCTGGAAAAACAACCAACTGAAAAACCTCACAAAGATAAGCGTATACAGAGCCGTTGTCATACCCACACTCCTGTTCGGCTCCGAATCATGGGTCCTCTACCGGCACCACCTACGGCTCCTAGAACGCTTCCACCAGCGTTGTCTCCGCTCCATCCTCAACATCCATTGGAGCGCACACACCCCTAACGTCGAGGTACTCGAGATGGCAGAGGTCGACAGCATCGAGTCCACGCTGCTGAAGATCCAGCTGCGCTGGATGGGTCACGTCTCCAGAATGGAGGACCATCGCCTTCCCAAGATCGTATTATATGGCGAGCTCTCCACTGGCCACCGTGACAGAGGTGCACCAAAGAAAAGGTACAAGGACTGCCTAAAGAAATCTCTTGGTGCCTGCCACATTGACCACCGCCAGTGGGCTGATAACGCCTCAAACCGTGCATCTTGGCGCCTCACAGTTTGGCGGGCAGCAGCCTCCTTTGAAGAAGACCGCAGAGCCCACCTCACTGACAAAAGGCAAAGGAGGAAAAACCCAACACCCAACCCCAACCAACCAATTTTCCCTTGCAACCGCTGCAATCGTGTCTGCCTGTCCCGCATCGGACTGGTCAGCCACAAACGAGCCTGCAGCTGACGTGGACTTTTTACCCCCTCCATAAATCTTCGTCCGCGAAGCCAAGCCAAAGAAGATGTGAGTGGGAAGTGAAGACTGAGAATCATTGCTCCAGACCCAAATGTTATTGAAATATTTTGCTTGAGAAAAATTGTTATTGGCCCATTTCCTTTGGAGTTATAAAACTGTGCATATAACGAGTCAATTAGGTACAATTAAAACAGTGGCTTTCAAACTTTTTCTTTCCACCCATATACCACCTTAAGTCATCACCACTAATTTTTAATTTTTTTAATTTACAAAAGCAGCAACATGTGATAACAGGCCATTTTGGCCCACAAAATGGCTATGACTTATAATCCCTGGTAGGTTTTGAACAGTGAGAGGAAACTGGAGTACCTGGAGAAAACCTACCCAGACACTAGGAAGAACAAACTCCTTGGAGACAGTGCTGGATTCGAACCCCAGTCCTGATCACTGGTGCTGTGAAAATGTTGCGCTAACCACTACGTTAACCATGCTGCCTCTACTTCCTCAGGAGTTTGTCAAGGTTTGGTATGACATCAGAAACCTTAGCGATTCTACAGATATGCAGTGGAACATGTGTTGCCCAGCTGCATCAAAGCCTGTTATGGGGGCACCAAATACCTCTGATTGGAAAGCCTTGCAAAACGTAGAGGACACAGCCCAGTACATCAAAGGCAAAACTCTTCTCACCATCCAGATCATTTACATGGAAAGTTGTTGTGGGAGAGCAGAATAATCAAGGATCCACACCATCCAGGACTTGCTCTGCTGCCATCAGGAAAGAGGTATAGGTGCCACAAACTTTAGGATCAGTTACTACCCCTCTATAATCAGACTTATTTAAGGACTCTGATTTTGCACATTATTTATGATCAAATATTTATTATTTTTGTTTACATTTATCTTTTTTCTTGAGTAGAGTTTATAGTTATGGAAAGGTAGAAATTCTGCTTGGGCCCACAGGAAAAAAAATCCCAGGATTATATGTGATTTCATGTTTGTACTACAATAACTTTAAACTTGGATACGATACTGAACAGGCCCTTTGGCTCAACTCGTCCAAGTTGGCATTCTGAGCACAACCCATTTGCCTATATTTGTTCCATTTGCTTCTTAGCCTTTCCTTTCCATATAATCCGATCAAATTTATTTTAAATGTTGTAATTTTATTGGTTTCTCTGGCAGCTTGTTCCAGATACAGAGTGCCACTGAGTGAAAATGTTGCTCTTTAGTTCATTGTTTCACCTCTCACCCTAAACCCTAGTTAATATAGACAGTGAGCACTCACTTTACCCATGCCCCTGATTATTTTATATGCCTCTATAAGGTCACTGTTCAGTGTCTTTGACTCCGAGGAATAAAGACCTAGCCCAGCCATTCTCAACCTCTTTGTTTTGGCCATTTCCCCCATAGGACTCTGCTCAATGTTTATGGCTGTGAAGCAGTCAAGTTTAGTTAGTTTCTTCCATACTTCTACTGACCACAGAAAAAAAGAAAAATATTTTAAAATTTCAGTCTGTGGCCCCCATAAATATGTTGTGGCCCCCAAGAGGGCTGTATGGCCCTCGTTGAGAATGGTTGATTTAGCCTATCTAATTTCTCTCTATAATCAAATCTTTCAGTCCAAGTAACATCCTGGTGAATCATCTCAGTATCCTGCAGCTGGGCAACCAGAACTGCTCATAGTACTCCAACTTTGGTCTCTCCTTCGAGTAGAGGTGGCTAAACCTTTTTTGGTTGTGGACCATAAAGGAATTCAT
Organism: Narcine bancroftii; assembly: GCF_036971445.1. NCBI lineage: Eukaryota > Metazoa > Chordata > Chondrichthyes > Torpediniformes > Narcinidae > Narcine > Narcine bancroftii. Next base: position 89,165,212 of record NC_091473.1, on the reverse strand, counting down.
AGACCAAACAGTATTAAGTCTGGCAGTTTGCAACCAGTCACAATGCAAGAAAAAATGGTGTTTTTAGTGCTGCTGTGAAGGAGAGCTGCAGTGTTGGAGAGTCTTGCTGAGGCAGCATCACTGGAGATGTCAGAGGGCTGCCAGACCTCTTTGTGCAGGGTGTCATGTGTGACAACATGCGAGGAAGTTTCCCTGTTCTACCCAGTATCGATCTTCATTACTGTCAGACATGTTACAGCATGGACTAGTAGGGCCGAACTGGCCTGCTCTGTGCAGTAAGTGGTTATATGGTTACTTAGTTTTGGGATCTCACTGTGCAGTCGACTGCAGGAGACAGGAGGGACTGGACAGCAGAGCAAACTGCACTGGTTGGTAAATGTTTAGACTCTCTGAAAGAGATGCAAGAGGTGCTGCAGAGATTCAGGTGCCTTCCCGAAGTGCAGTCATCGATTGGTTGAGGACAAAGTTGGAGACCTCGCAGGCCTGGAGATGTGGAATCGGATCATCCGAGACTTCCAAGACTTGGATGAAGTGGTATGATCAGACAGTCGACAGAGTAGTCAGTGCACCCCGGGATGGCCCAATCCCCCTCCACCACCTCATAGTTTTGGCACCAATCCAATGGCCAATCTGCACACAGCAAGATCCCACAGCTTTACTGTTGCAGATACAGGTACAACACCTCTGGTCTCATGGCACCCCACAGCTGCCTCATGGGATACTGAGTGGGATGCTTTCCCGCACTTGGAAACTATGGATTACAGGGTGCCCTGGGAGGATCAGTAACACCTATCTGCTGTCTCTCTCATACATTTGCCCTCTCGAGCACCCACACGGCTAATCCATCTGCAGCTGGAGCCTCCCAACTCATCATGTCCGCATCTGGCATTGCACAACTGCAATGTCACAACCTTTGGTTTCATCATCCTGTGGTCTCCAGAAGGGGAGAGCTTGCAAAAGGAGCAGAGGGGGTGTCTGTAGGAATGGGAATTGGACCAGCGCAAGCAGAGGAGGACCCCACCTCACCCTTCTTACTCCCCTCCCCCTCCTCACCCAATCCCCCAAACACAAAGCAGTTCCTCACTGTGTGAGAGCCCAGATGAGGAACACCAGTAAGCTGTTCAGTTGGAGAAGACATCACAGCTGCCTTAGATCTGGCTCTCAGGCAGCATCAGGTCAGCACAGATGTAAAGCCCTGCCCTCCTTTGAGCTGGGTTACCCCACCACACCGCTATGTGAACTGCAGAGCTGTGGCATCCCATGCTCAAGATTCAGCCCACTTCAAAAGAGTAGGAGAACAGGTGAAAATTCCCTCCCACTCCCAAATCCTTATGTGCAGAAAGAGGGAATAGGAAAGAGTGGAGATTCAAAAATGGCAGTGGCATCTAGTGCTGAAATTAAGAAGTGTGATGTACATACAGTGGAATTTATCATTATAGACAATGTTCTAAAGGGCATCGAAAAATGGACAACAGGCTGCAGCTGGCCCACGGACCAGAGTTTGGCCACCCCTGCTTTAGAGAGTTATATAAAATCATGAAGAATGGATAAAGACCATACTCACTGTCTTTTTTTTCCCCAAAGGCATAGATTCAAGCTGATGAGGTTTAAGAGGGTCTTGTGGAGCAATTTTTCACTCAGGGTAGTCCTTATCTGGAACTAGTTGCCAAATGAAGCCATAAAACTGACAATGACTTCAATGTTCAAAAGATGTTCAGACATAATATGGATATGGGGATGGGGATGGGTTTAAAAGTATATGGGCTAAATGCAAACAAATGGGATTAGCTCACAACTTGTTTGGCATGGATGATTTCCGCTGAAAGTTGCATTCTGCGTGGCTCCATGACTAAGAGAGGGTGATTGATGTGGGAATGATAGAAGGATAAAGGATGGATCAGGGTGGCAAGATTAGTGACGAAATACTGGGCCTTCACCATCGATTTAGGGTTATGGAATTTGATGGACTTGGGGTTAGGACTGTTGGAATAGGACTGGCAGAATGGTTGTGTTGGAAGTCACAAGAATTAGGGGAAAACAAATGACTGGAGGTCAGCGCAGAGGGAGTTTGGACCTTTGAGGGTGCAGGAAATTAAAAGCACATGAAAGATTAGGCAGACACAAAGGATCAAAAGTAATTCAAGGACAGTTGTGAAGAGAGATGCAGCATATATGTTTAATGGTTGAGCCTCCTAGGGTCTAAATGCAGAATTTAAAAAATTTCCATTAAAATGGTTCCCCTTGATAAATCTTTGATCACCTATCTTTATGTCTTCATGTCAACATTTGTCTAATTGGTCTGTTATGAATGGCTTGAGATTACTTTCAACCAAATAGGCAAATTAAAAGCAAGCTTTGTCATTCCTGGTATATGAGGTTGCAAATGTTGCTGACCAGAGAGTCTATTTCTTGTTCAAATTATGGCACAAGTAACACCTATGATTTATTTTCTCTTCTGCCTTCTGACAAGTCACAACTTTCTATTGGAAATGCAAAAATACTTGGCTGAGGACTAAAACTAAGACTAAAATCAATGAATCTATTTCCATTTATGTTTTGTTTACTTTTAGGCCTGTCTTTTAGGTCAGTCAGACTTGTTCCTACACCTCCATCAAGGCTATCTGTTAAGAGAACATCACTTGCTCAGAGGAGAAAACATGGTTGAAAGTGAGCGAGGGAAATTACTGGAGCACGGTACTAAACCCATAACCTTCTGATTTGATGATGATGTTAAACTGTAATGACTATAAATGGAGATACAATTCTTTAAAAACAACAGGAAACTTGGTTATAGGAAAAATGAGAGAAAAATGATGAATTCATTGAACCTCTTCTTATATTAACATCTACTCCACATGGTGATCATAATGAAGGACATCATGGACTGAGCTCATGGTGCATTCGGACCTTTACTCACTTCTTGCAGAAGCTCCATCTTATTCTGCAAAACAGCTTGCACATGCTCAGTCTCCTGCTGCCTCTGTTCATATTTATCGTGGATCTCAGCCTCATTTTGGTTCCTCAGTTTTTCTACTGCTTTCCTGAAAAGCACAGAAGAGGAAAATTACTATTTATCCACACATTAAAAGTAATGATCATTGGATCAACTTGTAAACTAATGCTTTGCTTGTAACAGAATTAAGCACAGTTGTTTATTGATAAATGGAATTTCCATTCAGTGCAATGGTTCTTTTCCACTTTCCTTCTCATTAGAATTTTTGGAAGAATGAAGGATCAGTGCAGTTGGCTTTTCCTCAGTTTTGTATTAATAATACATTTATTATGGAATTAGGAAGATGAAGCAACATATTCACATCCAGAAAGATGCAGTTATTTAGATATTTTTAATTTTAGATATGAAGCATTTAAAATATCAGGCAGTTTTTATCATTTGTTTTATCCAATATAAGTTTTAAATCAACAGAAGGAGACTCTTGCACGGAAGGATGTTCAAATACCACAATTATTCTTCAGTGTTTTCTTTTTAGATTACATCTCTACTCTTTCAGCTTCATAAGCACTGAATTGAGTTTAATTTATCAGGAATGAGATTGCCAAATTGTGTATTAACCCTAGGACAGCAATTCCTTGCATGTCAAGCTCCCCCAGTGCTATTGCCTCATTTGTGAGTATGATTATACCCATTTATTATGAACTGCTAAATGGACAGAAAAAATAGAAGGTGGAATGGAAAATTACGATTCGGAAATTTGTTGAAGACCAAGTTTATATTCATGAACAGGCAAAAGTGACCAAGTGGAATGCATCAGAGGACCAGCAATATTATGTGTTAGTTCCCAAACTGCTGTGCATACCCAGTCTGGTATGTGGATTGTGGCAGAAATGTAAAAAAAATTTGTCCACTGAACTCGACATCTGAAAAGCAGCAGGTTCAACACAGCTCCCCAGAGCCTTTCTAAATTACTAGTCATCAGTTATATCTTCATCAGATCTTTGGAGAAGAGATAATCATAAGGACTATTGATCTCTCAGTGTGTGCAGGCATAGAAGGCACATTTTGAAAAGGCTCTCTGAAGTCCAGCTAACCTCAACCTCCTTCAAATTTTGCATGGATCTAAACTGTTCCACAGCACAATCCATTTTCCATGTTCTGATAGGCCTGTAATGACACATAGTCATGTTTTGCTGCAAATGCAGTTAGAACTGATTACAGGATCCTATTGCAGTCCAGGAGACCACCAACCATCATTAGCCATTAATAGAATGTGCTGATGGGAGTGGAGAAAACGATGTCTGTGGATGTAGTACTGAAGTACAGACTCTCCATAGGCTTCCAACATTCCTTCTGGCTCATTTACACAAGTTATGATGATGGGCTACCTTAGCAAAACAGAATGCTGCATATCAGCTTGAGCTGTTTCAGAAGAGAATGTTCCAATATTTTAGTTGACCATACTTCTAACCACAGATGGCCATTATTGTTAGCTATATTTTAGGGTTAGTCACACCTACGTTTGTTGCATCAAAAATGAAGTTGGGCAAAACTGGAGTTTGTTTTAAAGGTCACAATGACTTGCAACCCATTGACTCAACACATAGCAGTAATTAACAGCAAATGCATAATTTTCATGTTCTTTTTATCAAGTCGTCAAGTTGCGTTTATTTGTTGTTCATACCATAAACCTTGCAGTGTACAGGGAAAATTAGATAGTGTTTTCCAGACTGTGGAGCTGGTTATTTTACATGGATAAATTACTTTATAAACAATTTTTATAAAAAAACATATCTCTCATTATGTAGATAAAATGCCTGAAAATTAATATCTCTCAATCATCCAACCCTCAACATAAAGATTAATGTAAAAATTATAAGCTTGTTCCAATACGACCACTATTGTTTCTTTAACCTCCTTTATTTTGCATTTCCTTCTTTTGTCCATTCTCTCTTTGCATTTCATTGTGCATTGTATTGTATTAATCTATGTGACATGTTGAGCCATATCATTTGAGAATTCTAAGAACATCCAGCTTCTGAATGTACAAAAACAATACTGGTACTTTCATTCAGCCAATTTAATACACTTTTAAATAAAATCAGAAATGCTGGAAACACTCAGCATTTCAGGTCTGGGGCATTGTTTTGAAACAACAACTCTGCTTCTCTTTAACATTTAACAGACCTTCAATCAGTTCCCCCTGATTAATCACAGAAAGTTTTCTATATTTTTGCTGGCTTGTAGCCACATCTAATTTAATGTATACATTTTCTATCTGAATGAAAATTATCTCCTTTCCTGTCATATTTTGAGCCTATCTATATTAGTCATTTAAATTGTCTACCTGGTAACTTTCCCTGAGGCTCATTATGCTCGTGTGAATTTTTTCTTACTTACTTTCCTTCTCACTCTGACTTTCCCATTTTAAATTTGTGGTATAAATTATTGAATTGCCTTTATTTTCCTTCATTTGCAGTACATCACGTCACTGGGTCAAAAGTTTCTGTGACAGAAGTTGGGTAGATAGATCCTCCAGTGTAAATGTTGAGAAATTTTAGGAAGTCAGTGTTAGATTGTTAGAATCCCATGCTAGCGAAAATTAGTGAATAGCTATTAGGAAATTTAAGACTTCCACATCGGTGCAGACTTACATGGGTGTATTAAACTCTCTGACATGTTGAGCTTTGCCAACAATTCCACAGAAAATTGCTGGCATTTCATACAAAAGTTCAGCCCATTGTCTTAATGTCAATTAAATGTGAATCAGTGTAGTTCTACCTGAATTTTACTTTACTGCACAATTTACAAGCCATCTTTCAAGAACTTATGGGAAAATATTTCCTTGCTCAATTTCCACAGTAAAGCTTTAAGTTGGTTCCCACAATAGGATAGACAGTTAAAATGTTGTTTGCAATAAATTGATTCACTATAATAACTCAAGATTAGAAAGAATTTCAGAATAAATCAGAAAGACAAATACTGTACATTGTACAAATAATTACACAACTCAATGGAACTAGAACTGAAAATGAATCTCAACATTTTTGTAATTATTTCTCACACAATCAAACATTTTAGATATATTATTGTATATCAAGCATTCCGTGTTTGTCATGAGCAGCTCATGGCCATTAGATATGTCAGGAGAAATAAAACTCACCAAACAGATTACAAGATTTTGGGGATTCTTGATGGATTTACAATATTAAAATATGAGTCATGATTTAGATTTACTGTAATCTTCTGAATTACTGTATAGGTGATTGATGGAGTTTTAAGAGTTCAGAGACATAAATATTTTTCAAATATGAGAATTTTTCTTACTGTTTTCTCAGTGGTAATACTGATAAAATGCAAATGTTTTGGGAAAATTCTCAATGTATTCATGAAATAAATAACAACCTTAATTTATTTCAGGCTCAAATTATGCCATAGAAATGAACTTTCATTGGTTCCTAGCATCAACAACCAAGAGATTGACAGGATGTTACAAAACCTTTTTTTATTCAGGAGCCTGTCTGCTTTTTGTTGAAGGGCTTAGGCCTGAAATGTTGGTTATATACATTTGCTTCCTATAAACATTGTGTGACCTATTGAGTTTCTCCAGTACTTTTGTGTATTGCACTAAACCCTTTAAGTTAGTTGACATCAGTGATAAAACCCTACAAACTGTTTTCTTTGGGAATGTAAATTAATTATATCTGATGACATGCTATTGGTAAGTAATGGGATTTACAGGACTAGTCGTGAAAATTTTTTTTTCTTTTAAAATTATTTTTATTGAGTTTTATCAGAAAAACAAACAAAAAAGCAGAAAATCAATTGTAATGAAACCTTTGCAGATTTACAAATGATAACATATGGTATAGTAGCAATGCTAAATCCAATAAGTGGTAATACATACAATATTATAAGAAAAAAAAATTCAAACCCACAACAATCAAGGTTAAAATTCATATTGTGTGTAGGACTAGTTGTAAAAATTTTGATTTGAATGTTGTTTATTATATACTTTTGAATTTTAATGAATAAATATATTTTTAAAATGCTTAAAACTAATATCATTAATCCAAAATAAGGTGATGGATTTGGTGCAATACAATATAACTATGGAACTGTAATTTTCACCTTCAACAAAAGCACATTGGAAAAAACTCTAATTTCTTTCTTTCCTGGTACTGTATCACTTATATCTGTCACTTGCATTCATTTTGGAATGCCAGAAATGTCAAGTTAGAGATAACACATGAACCTTTGACAGTGCAACAGTTTTGAGATAATGTAGATACAATACATGCAGTGAAAGCTTGGTTTGTAGCATTGTCCACCATCAAGAATGCTAGAAGTTTTATTTCTGCAGAATATTCACAGCTACAGCAGTGACAGCTAAGAAAACGAAAGTGGGATCATCTTATCAACTATCCATGGTGTAACTGGAACATACACAGAAATAAATAATTCCAGAATCACAAAAGAGAGCAATAAGAATTAAAGTGTTACTTTAATAAAATTTAGAATAGTAATGAACATCAAAATAACTGGAAAAGCTAGAACTCTGAAAACAGAAATGGCAGAACCATCCAGCTAATCAAACAGCATCTGTGGAAAGTGAAATAGGGTTAATAAATAGCACAGAATTACAAAAAAAAAATGCATCTGCAAAGATAAAAGGTAAACTCAAAATTCAATGTGTCCTAAATTTTAAAGAAAATATCTGAGGCTTTGCTGCAGCAGGCATTATTGGATCTCAGGTTACTTGATAATCACCAGTATGAAGTGGAAAGCAGGTGTATCAGCTGATTGGAGTTCTTATTATCACCCATGGGAACATTCTACACCAGAACCATTTATAGTAACATGTACCCTGTGCAGCTGTGTTGCCAGCTGACTCCACAGCCAAGAAAGTTGAAAGATACTTGTAAAGATGAATAAAACAGATTGAATTATAATGTAGTGAAACAAGAAATTCTGCACATACTGTGATTGTAGTAAATACACAAAAGTGCTGGAGAAACTCAGGATGTCCTGCAGCGACCATAGCAAGCAAAGATATGTAACCAATGTTTTGGGTCTGAGCCCTTCATCAAGGTATGAGCAAGAAACAGCAGGTGTCTAAATAAAAAGGTGGGGGGAAGAGTGAAGTAAGGGGAGGAGCCCAGGCTAGCAGCCACGAGTCCATAAATGGACATGGATAGGAGGGCAGGAGAGAAAAGCTGATAATTGATCAGGGGAGATATCTGTGAATGTAGAGCTGGGGGTAAGGGGAGAGAGTGCTAACAGGAACCAGAGAAGTTGGTGAAAATGCCATCTGGTTGGAAGGTGCCCAGGCAGAATAAAGAGGAGCTCGTCCTCCAATTTGTGGGTGGTCTCAATATAGCAGTGCATGAGACCACAGCAGACATGTCAGAGGTGGGAATTTGGTTGCCACTGGGAGATTGCAGCTATTACAGCAGGCAGAGTGAAGGTGCTCAACAAAGCGATCTCCTGGTCTGCATCCAGTCTCTCCAATGTATAGGAGACCACAACAGGAGCACCAGATGTAGTGGATGACCCCTGCAGATTCACAAGTAAAGTGTTGCTTCACTTGGAAGGGCTCTGGGGCCCCAAATGGTGGTGAGGGAGGAGGTGTAGGTGAAGGTTATAACATTTCCTGTGGTCAGAGGGTAAAGGGGCGATTGGTGGAAAGGGATGACTGGGTGAGGGAATCACAGGGGCTGGTGCCTGCCAGGAGGGGAAGGTGGAGATGGGAAGATGTATCTGGTGGTAGGATCATATTATATCAGCAAAGCAAAAATAACATAAAAGGCAAGGACAAAAAATCCTTGCCCCTCCAAGGAGAGAGCTATATTTATTTATTAACGCAGAAATTAGCAGTAACTGTTATTAGTTATTTTTCAATGACATTTGAAGAATATGGTCTCTACCAATATCTATTGTGTTTGCATTGTTGCTTTATTACTGTCCCTTGTGTCATTATTTCTACCTTAGTGTCATTCTTTCACTGTTCTTCAACTTTTTTGCCTCCAGTTAACACTGATATTTCCCATTTTGTCCTTTTCAAGGGATATAGTATATTGTTACTTATATTCTGCCTCAATTACTCATACTTCTATTTCCACCGAGTGCTATTTTACCCCCAATATATTTTTCACTTTCTATTAACCCTCATCCTTATCCCACTCCTCTAACAATCCCTGCTGCCTTTCCACTTTCATTCAATTTACCCACACACATCTATAACACTGCTTACATTCACTTCCTTCCCTCAAGACTGCCGTCATTAAACCTGGTCCTCGCAGTGACTTCAATGTGATGGAGTTTCTCTACATTATTTGTAGAAGGTGAACCAATGCTCCTTATTGGTCAATCTCCCCAGATTTACAGAATCATATCTCTTCTGATGGGTATCAATTGAAGGGAGAATTCATTTTATTTAACTAAAATCTCTGCAGGAAATTCTGCTGGGTATACATCCTAATCATGTTCCTTCCCACCCCCACAATCCCACTACAAAAGAAGTGATGAGCATCTCAATAGGTCACACATGCCATTGGATGAATATTGACAAAGGAGTCAACTTGCCCAATCCTGACTCACTAGGGGTATCAACAGGAAAACTTATCACCATCTTCCAGTATTCCTTACTAAGAGAAAACTCTCCATATTGCAAAGCAAAAGCACAGATGACAAAAATAGATTAAATGCTAAAAACAATGAATCCAAGAAGAATAACCAGTATTTTTGTAGTATGACCAGCAAGAGTCATTTTGTTGGGGAATATGCTTGTTAAATGCATTCTGCTGATTGGATGTTGTTTGATCCAAGAGTTTCCAAGTCAGTCTTCCATTATCCAAAATGTTTTTCAACTGCCTACAGATGGTTTCTATTTTATGACATCTGCAAAAAGCATTCTCTCCAAGTAAGTGTGAATCAGGAAAAGTACAGCTGTCTAATAAAGTACAAACAGGACTTGGATTTAAAAACAATATTTAATTATTTTTGTCTAATTTACAAGCCAGGAAATAATTTAAATACCAGCATGTCAATTATCATTATCTCAATTACTTTGTAAATCCATTTACAACTGAAAACAACCTTGTTCTTAAAGTGATTTAATCTCAATTAATAATATTAAATTGATAGATTTTCACCTGACAAGGCAGGTGGGTGAAGTTAAGATATAAATTAGCCATGATCTCATTGAAAGGCAGAAATGGTCCAGGACTAACTGGTCTGCTCCTGTTCCTATCTTCCAAATCCCAACTCACTGGCATGTGAGCTGATTTTTTTTAAAATATAAACACAGATGCTCTGAACATGATTTGCCTAAAGGAAATATAAGCCAGGATGCCTGTTCCTGATCACTGTCAAGTGACTCTAGTGGAGCATATCTGTGCTGACTTCAGGGAATAACCCCAGACTGAATATTAATGTTGTCATGATGGATAGTGAGTATTCAGGAACAGAAAACTATTGCGTGCACTTTGAAGAAAGTGAGGGGGAGAATTAGGGCGTCATGAGGAAAAGCTGTATTCCACCTTAAAGGGGAAATCTTTTGTCTGAGTTGATGGCAGTGTATGGCTCCCCTGTACTCTATATGAAGGAAATGTGGAGACTTCCAAGTATAATGGTGGAAGATGAATGGTTTATGAAAATTATGAAGAATGGTTTCATTCCACTTTAAGCCTTCTCAAAAATGTATTAAAACTGTTCTGAATATTTGACATTAATTTGGTGGGGAAATAGCTGGCTACATCAGGTTGCATTTACCTGGAATCTCTATAATGGAATATAGTTTTTTGGGGGGTTTTTGAATATTTATCCATTTTAAACTACTATATTAATTACATTTCATTAAGTTTGAAAATTATTCAGAAGGTTATATATGTGGTATATATTAAAAGAAAAAGAAACACTAAACCTCCCTTCCCTCCCCCCAAACCCCTAAAAAGCATGAAAAAAGAGATTGAAGAAAGAAGTACTGGAGAATGCCAAGGGAATAAAGCATAAATATAACATATATTCTAATATTGGAGGTTACCAAGAAATGAGGTCTTCAGAGAGTTTATCGAAAGTACAAACCCACATTTTGTAAATATGAGTGCCATATTTTTCAAAGCAAGTGATATTTATTTCATGAACTCTATGTAATCTTCTCTAATGGTATACAACAGTGAAGTTCAGCATCCCATCTTTCCATACCTAAATCTATATCTGACTTCCATAATATTGCTATGATTTCCTAGAAATTGCTAAAGTGATTTGCACAAATTCAATTTGATGCATATTTAATTTTAACTTGGATCTTATAAAGTTAATATTACTCAATAAAAATAACTGGATCCTGTGGGAACTTGGCCCCCATAATTCAATCAAAAAAATTACTGACTTCCAACCAAAAATATCTGACTTTAGGACATTGCCAAGAAGAATGCAAAAAAAGTTCCAATCTCACATCTATATCTAAAACATAAATCTTATATAGCAGGAGTTAATCTATTTAATTTTTGTGGAGTCAAATATAATTGATGCAAAAAATTATATTGAACTATATCTAACAGTTATTTTTTGTCATATTATCCTTACATAATTCCATCCAATCTTTCTCATTTATTTGTCTATTTAAATCTACTTCCCATCTTAATCTCAATTTATGCACCTCCATTTTGGGGACTTTTACGTAAATTATACATTACAGAAATAAATTTATTTACATTACTATTACAAATCAGTAATTCCAATTCACTTTGACTAGGTAATGTCAAACTCAGACCTATTTTATGAGACAAAAAGACTTTAACTTTATAGTAACAAAATAAAATATTATTAGGCACATTAAATTTATTCTTCATTCATTCAAATGTTATAAATTTTCCATTCTCAGAACAATCCTCAATCTTCTTAACACCCATCTACATCCAAGTCTTCAAAAATCGATTATCCATTGAAAATGAAATGTCTATTTTGACAAAGGGGCATTTTTCAAGATACGAGACCTTTCATACCTATTTCATTATCAATATTATTCCATAATTCAATCAGATGTTTCAAAATAGGTGTTTCCCTATTTTCTACCAACAATTTAGAATTCCATTTATAGACAAAATCCTCTAAATGTATTTCTCCTATCTTACTAAATTCTACATTAATACAAACAGGAATTTTATCTAAACTAAACAGTACATTAATAAATATCAATAATAATCTGGTTTTTCTGTATCAGAAGTTCAAAATGGAATAATTTGCTAGAGGGATTTAACGTGGAGACAATGTACTGAACAATCTTTCTAATAAACCAGTTGTTAGGAGAATGCCAAGGGAATAAAGCATAAATATAACATAAATTCTAATATTGGAGGTTACCAAGAAGTGAGGTCTTCAGAGAGTTTATCGAAAGAACAAACCCACATTTTGTAAATATGGGTGCCATATTTTCAAGATTTAGTAATGTTAGTGATCATAACTACCTGACTTTACATACACTGGGAATCAAAAACAATTTTTGTCAATCTACAGGATCTGTTTATAATAAAATGTTGGATAATTGAAAGATTAATAGGAATTTCAAATGACTTCAAAGACTTGAATCTTGAACTATATAAAAAAATCTTTAATAAATGACACTGTTGACATAGCTCAGTGTTTTTAAATGGTAAAAGGTCACAAGTTTTGAAACTTTTCAGTTATTCTGGCAGACAAATGTGACAACTCCTGTGAAATGGTACAACTCCACAGGGCCTAATGCGGCATAAGAATTAGTGGTAGCTTTATTATGAGCAGGGCCTCAACATGCCTATCCTGAACACTCTCACTGGTGCACAAGGTATCAGGTTAAGGAAACCCCATTCCAAGAATATCCACTTATACATTTCTCCTCCACAAGTATGATCATAACATCAGGTCCTTTGCACTGTGATGTCCACAGAGGCAGATGAGACCAATCTGGGCTCGAAGGTTCTTTTCATGCAGATAAGGATACTGGAGTACCAGTGGTTCTTGATTTTCAATGTTTTCCATTCTAGCTCCTCACATGAATGAGCATAACTTTTTTTATGTGGGTACACCACTGGACAATGTTGTTCCCAGTGGTGTATGTCAATATGGAAACACTTCAAATATGTTCCACAAGAATCTCTGAATTTTCTTTTGTCCACACATGACCATTTTCCCTCAGTCAGTTCTCCATAAGTAGCTGCTTTGGAATTCTATGATCAGGTATTTTTCCAAAATGTCCTGCCCATCTCATCTGTGATTCTCTAGATGTATAGATGCTGTGGAGGTTGGTCTGGGACAGAACTTGTGCTGCAAAGTTATATTAACTTATCCACCATGTTAGCCTTTTGATGGTTCACAAAGATATTTGGTTCCACCTAAGAGTATTTGGTGCAGCTTGATACACAGCTTCTAATTGTGAGGCCAAAGTTGTCACAGGCTGTCCCTGTACATCAGTCTCTGAACTTGCATTGAATGTACAGTCATCAGCAAAGATGGTCCAGATGGGTCTGATGGTGAGCAATAGCCATGACCATATGAGGGGGCACAGCACCTCACTTGGGGGGGGGGCAATGCCCGCGGATGACCCCCTTGGCGATGAACCTGCTAGAAGGGCCAAAGGGGCATGTTTCTGTGATGTAATTATTCTATGGTTCTATGGAAAACCATGCTGCAAACACATTCTGGTTATTAAACTGATGTTGCTGCCTTTATAGCAGTCTTAAGCTGGAAAAAAGGCACCAACACAAATGAAATTCTCACTGAAAAGTTGGGAGTAAAATTGCCCACACAGACAACAAGACTAACAGAAATGTGCGTAAAATTGCTGTACTCCAGTTAAGCTGATTTTCAACAATTAAGACATTCTTTACAGACTATGCAAAGGAATTTCTAGATGAAAATATTTTTACCTTGAAGAATGGTTACTATTGCCTTTGGGACTATCAGAAAATTATATAATGGACACTAAATATGTCAATAGAATTTGTCAATATTTTTTCATAAAGAAAACTTTTCCTTAAGTTGTAATTATTCAGTTTATTTACATCAAGTTTTAGATTGCTAATTTTAAAATGCTGCAGATGTTCTTTTAAATATTTACAATTGATTGGGTTATTTTTTCAGGTGTTAAGTTCAAATTGCAAGAGGTTTAGCAGATCTACAGAGTATGGTAATCTCTTTACTGAAAGCGTGAATTAATGATAAGAGTTTATGATTCAGGCCACCGAAAAAGCTAGAATATTCCACCTACAAAAGCGAGCATGAAGGGTGCCTGATGACATCAGAAATATGTTCAATGGTTTATTTTCTTTAGACTACTGCAAGTGGAAATTGGGTAAGGGCACCATCCTGTTCACCTACAACCACCTTGCAGCCGAATGGCTGGGTGTTATTGTTCTTTCAAGGACAGTCACCAAGTCATTTTAAGCCAGCCCTAAAATAAACCAACTGGTAATTTAGAGTTCATTGTCAAATTTAATATGTGAACAGCCAGTTTTGCAAATCAATCAAGTGTTCTGACAGCTGTGGAATCACAGAGCAATAGCCTTCTGGGAAAAAAAATGTGTGAGGTTTTAAAACAATTACAATATTTAATTAGAGTCAAACACTGATGACGGAAAGAATGTACATTTCTAAAGAGCACAATACACTGTATAACAACGTGAATGAAAACTTGATTAAACTTGTACTGAAGTTACTTTTGTCTCAGTGCCTCCTTCAAGCACTCTCACAGACATTGGAAAAAGTCAATTATTCAAACTATCAACAATGATACTTTATTAAATGAAAGGGCTTATACTGTCAGGAAGCACTTTTATTGTGGTTTTCTTCCATAAGGATGGTCTCTGACAATTTCTCCAATAAAATGCACTTATTTAAAAAAAAAACTTTTTCAGTCCTAAGTTGCAGAAAGGGGGAAGGTTAAAAAGAATGATCTGAATGTTTGTAACTGGGTAGAGGTCAATTCTGCTCAGATGCCTAATCTGATAAAAATTTCTTGAATTATTTTTCATTTGATTTTCAGCAACTGATGTGTGCAGCATCTCACAGTTTTGGTACTTTTTTCCCCTTTAACTGTGCTCATTCAACTCACACCTTTGACATAACTACTTAAAAATTCAATAAGAAACATTCATCACTTTTTAGATGGTATCAACAACACTCAAGTCATTGTCACGGTCATCCTGTTAAAATTGTCTTCCTTGTTCTCTTCCCCTAATTCAGTACAGTGCAGGGATAGGCCCTTTGGGCCATGATGCTAATCTAAACTACTTCCATCAGCTTGAGCAAGATTAATATCCCTCTACTCCTTGTCTATTCAAGTGTCAGTCTACATGCCTCTTAAACACCTGCTTCTTCCACCTCCCTGCAATTACATTCCAGACACCTAACATTCTTCATGTAAGGAAAACTAACACCTCATTGAAACTTTTTCTTTCATACCATAAATCTGTGCCCCCTAGTATTTTAAATTTCCAGTCTAGGAAAGAGTTTCTTGATTATTTGTCCTTCTATGTTGTGCATAATCTAATCAGCTTCTATCAGAAAATATTCATCAAATCAGGCAGAACTTCCTAAGGCAGCTTTGACAGCACTTGTGTCATCTGATGAGTCTTCAAAGCTCCAGAGAAAACAATCCTAGTTGTCCAACATCTCCTCACAGCTAATAGTCTCCAATCCAGCAACATCCTGGTAAACCTCTTCTGCATCCACATCTTTCCAAAAGTGTGGCAACCAGAACTCCACACAATACTCCAAGTGTTTTACTCAGCTGCAATATGACTTTAAAACTTTTATTCTCAATGCCTCAACTAACGAAGGCAAGTACGTTGCACTTCTTTACCATCTTATATGCCTGTATTGCTACCTTCAAAGAATTATTGACTTGCACCCAAGATCCGTCTGTACACCACTGATCCCAAGAGTTTTGCCATTAACAGTATACTTTTCTCTTGCATTCTATTGCCAAATGCAACATTTGTCTGGATTAAACTCCATTTGCTATTTTTCTGCCCAAATTTCCAACTGATCTATATCCTGCGGCATCATTTGACAACCTTCTTCACATTCCACAACTCCACCAATTCTCATGTATCCTGCAAACTTACTGATCAAACCACTTTTTTTTAATCCAGTTCATCACCAGCAATCTCAGCGCTGAACTTTGAGGAGTACTGTTAGTCATGGACCTTCAGTCAGAAAAATATTTCTATTACCTTCTATCTTCTATTACTAAGCCATGTGACCATCAGCTGGACCCATCAACCATAAGGGATCTTGTTTACAAATACGACAAAAGTCCATGTAGGCAAGATCTACTGCCCTACCCTATCACTTCTTCTTGGGTGTTTAATGTGGAAGGTGATCTCATTGAAATATGAAAAATTATAATAGGGTGCGCAATGGAACAACCATTTTCCTGGTTGAGGTGCCTAGGTCTAGGGCCACAGACTTCAGAAAAAGAGTTGTTCTGGATTAGAATAAGAGGACATTTCTTCACCGAGTGGGAAGTAAACCCTTGTAATTCTCCACTAAAGAGTGCTGTGGAGGCCTGGATTGTTTTTTGGATATTAAAAAACTCAAGGAATGTGGGGTTAATATAGGAACGGTGCTTTGCAGTAAAATCATCAATAATTTTACTAAATGACTCAGCAGGGGCCCATTGGCTCCTTGTACAGGTACTCCTATTTCTTATTTTCTCATCTCTTTGGCCTTGGAAAACTGATTTCTCCATGGATACAATTTAGCGAGTACCAAATGGGGTTATTATCTCTCTCTTAGTTATCATTCTGATTCATTCTGATTCATTTTTTTCCTTGAAAGCCACATAAACAAACCTTGGTTTAAGTGCATTACAAGATGCTTCCTCTCATCTGGGCAGTAATTCTTTTTCATGATGTTGCCTCAACATCTGCGACATCTAAACAACCTTGGCAGAAATGTGCCTACTCTGTTTTTACTCCATTTACTTCTTTCTGTTGGCCAGCTAGCACTGAAGCTTTGCGTGTCTGTAAATACTTTTCTGGAGTTAGATCTGTCTCACATAATAACTATTCCCGGAGGCTGGAGTCATACATTCCATAAGTACTTCCATTTATAATGAGCGAGTTCATCAAGTCTACAAGAGTACAATTATATGTTAATAATCTTCCTTCCATTAAGAAAGTATCAAATAATTCTCCCTATTCTTAGGTGTGGGTGAAGAACTGACAACAGTGAATTATTTCATTTTAAAATGTGATACAATATTGTATTCTTCAGAATCTGATTTGCAGGCTTTATTATTGCAATTCTCACTCCTTCTAACCAATTGAAAACTTTGCTTTGGTCCAATTTCCCTACTGTAATCTGTTCCTTAAAGAGTGTAAACTCTTCATCTGCTCCATTCTTTGACAGGTTACTTCCTGTGAACCAATTAAAAAAAGACGAATTAACCTTTTGAATTACATAATCAGAATCAGGATTTATTGTCATGAACAAGTCATGAAATTCTTGGTTTTGTGGCAGCATCATAGTGTAAACATACAAATTATAACCATCTTATTACCATAAAAAAATTAATAATGCACGAAAAGTAAGGCAGTGCCTTGGTTCATTGATTATTCAGGAATCTGATGGCAGTGGGGAAGAAGCTGTCCTTTTGCCGCTGAGTGCTCGTCTTTAGGCTCCTGTACCTTTTCCCCGATAGTAGCAGACTGAAAAGGGCACAGCCTGGGTGGTGGGGGTCTTTGAGAATAGAGGCTGCTTTTTTAAGACACTGCCTCATGTGGATGTCCTTGACGGAGTGAAGTCTGGTGCCTGTGATGTCGCAGGCTGAGTTAACAACCCTCTGGAGTTTATTCTTATCTTGAGAGTTTGTGCCTTCATACCAGGCAGTGATGCAACCAGTCAGAATGCTCTCCAATGTACACCTGAAGAAGTTTATGAGAGTCTTTGTTGACATAGCAAACCTCTTCAGACACCTCATAAAGTATAGTTGGTGATGAGACTTTTTTGTGATTGCATCAACGTGGAGGCTCAAGGACAGATCACTGGGATGTTGACACCTAGCTTGACCTGTGTAATGTATTGCAAGTGTTGTGAAGTTTAAATGATGTGCAGTCTGGCAATGACTCAATTTGTGTTTGGTTTCTCCAGTTCACAGGAGGCTTCATGAACTTCTTCAAATGCCAGTGAATACTGCCTCAGATGGAAAACTACTTCAGAGATAAGCTAGTGATTAATGGAATGTATATCACAGTGCAACAGCTTCAACCATGCACCTTCAACATCTGTTCCTCCTGTTGTGAATGAGTATATTTCTTTCCCTAACCTTTAACACAAATCTAAAATAAAGAATGACCTGAGTACAGAAAGATCATTTTTGCATCTTTACTTCTTCAGCCAATCTTTTGCCTGCGTGAATTTGCTACTTATTTGGCTAGAATATGGACTAATATGCTATGATGACTTGAAATGACTTTTTAACAAGCATGCCACAACTTAATGAATAATGCTTATCTGTGGTAGATACAGTATTTCTTCCATGTGTTCCATCAGTGGTAAATGATACTAAATGTAAATGTCAGAGTTTAGATTTTACAAACAACAATGTCTTTGCAAATAAAACCTAAAATTGATATTAGTTCATGGCAGATCTAGGTTTGTATTTACCTTGATAAATAGATCCTCTTTAAATTAAGTGAAACACAAAGGTCTGCATGCAGTGATTGTAGTAGAAGCACTGAAATGCTCGATGAACTCAGCAACTCAGTGTGGATAGGAGGGACTCAGCCCTTCCTCAAGGTACGAGCAAAAAGCAGTCAGGCAGCTGAATTAAAAGGCTGGGAAGAAGGAAAGAAAGGGCAGGGGAGGAACACAGACCAACCACCAAAAGTGATAATTGGACAGGAGGACAGGAGAGGAAAGGTGAAAACTGATTGGGAAAAGGGTGGCTCTATGAATGCAGAGCTGGAAGAAAGGAGAGAGGGGAAAAGAAAGAGAGAGAGAGAGTGTTAGAGGAAAGGAAAAATAGGGATAGATGTTGTTGGGGGGGGGTGGTGGTGGGCTCATGGAAACTGGAGAAGTCGATGTTAATGCCATCCGGTTGGAGGATGCCCAGACAGAAAATGAGGTGTTGTTCCTCCAATTTGCAGGTGGTCATTGTCTGGTAATGCATGACACCATGGACAGACATGTCGGTATGGGAATGGGGTAGCACATTGAAATGGGTTTACACTGGGACGTCCCCTCTATTGCATCAGATAGAGCCGAGGTTCTCAACAAAGTGATCTCCCAGTCTGCGTCCAGTTTCTCCAATGTAGAGGAGACCACTGGATGCTGTTGATGACCCCTGCAGATTCACAAGTGAAGTTTTTACCCTTGCGCCCACACCTCAACCCTCACCACCATTTGGGGCTCCAAAAAACAATTCTGGTTCAGCCATCACTTCAACAATTCCAGTTCCCTGAACTTGTCTGCCTCATCTTCACCATTGACAACCAATTGCTATATGGTTATGTTTAAAACAGATGTCACTAGTTAAAATTCAAAATGCTTGAGAACAGGATTTAAATTTGACTTTATCAGATGTGGATTGGAACACAATTTTTAAGTTGGTTAATAGCTCTTTGTTATGCACTTGTCATTGTTTATTACAATTTAAGGTGGTACAGAGAGCACATATGTCTAAGGTTAAATTGTCTCATATTTACTCTGATATCAGTCCCTGGTATGACTTGGTGTAAGAGCAGAGAAGCGTCATTAATTCATATGTTCTGGACTTGTCCTAGTCTAGAAAAATACTGGAGAGAGGTTTTCCGCACTTTGTCTATGATTTTTAATATAGATTTAGTACTGAATCCTTTGGTGGTTCTCTTCGGTACAATGGGAGGGAATGATTCTTCTTTGTCCCTGGTTCAGAGTCGTGCTATCTCTTTTGCTTCTCTTTTGGCAAAGCAAACAATTTTACTTAAATGGAAGGATGCTGCCCATCTACTCATGATCAGTGGTTGATTGATATCATGTCTTGTTTGAATATGCAAAAAGATTTGTTATTCAGTTAATAATTCATTAGAAGATTTCAGAATCTGTGAGGGTCATTTATGTCTTACTTTCTTATTTTATAATTTCACTTCAATGTAATTGAATTGTCTGACTAGTACCTTTTGTAGATGACATTTTCTAATCTTTCATATTTCCCAGTTTCAAAACATATCATCTTCACAGAAATGTAAGTGACGATATTCTGAATTGGTATCTCATTTCTAATAAACCAAACTTTGTAGATGGAGCTGTAAATAGCTTTAATTCATTGATATAATGGATAAACATTTTGCATAACCGCATCAAGATTTTCATAACGATGGATAAACAAAGCATACTCTATAATAATAGTGATATTCTACTTTAAACAGTTAAACCAAAATTAAGATGATTAAAATTAAATAAGATGAAATAGGATGAATTCAAAGAAAAGTACTTTGATGATTATGCCTCCTCCATGGTTCTTTGAAGAATGAAAGTAAGCTCCGTCTGCACGCATATTATGACATATGACATCATAGTAACTATTGTAACACTACAAACAAGAATTTTCCTTAAAGAGATAGTCATAAAATTAACTAAGAAGTAAAATCACAAGGTTTTAACCTTTACACCGTTTCCATGTTATTTTTCACATTTTTTCTCTCCCTTGGTTTTTCCTTTCATGTTAATCATATATATACATCTGGCAATGCTGTTAGGGAGGGGTAATGAGTATTTCTTTTTGTTTTGTTCTCCTTTTGTGTTATTTTCCTTTTTACTCTTTTCTCTCTTTTTTTCTCTTTTAGTTTTCTTTTTTGTAAATATTATTTGGACTATGAATTATGGATATGTATTACAATTTACACTTGCTTTTGATATACTGATTAGTTTGTACATTACATATAATTTTATTGTATTGCATTACTATTATAAGCTCCTTATTAAAATCTGCAGGGGTCATTTACAGCATCCAGTCCTCCCATTGTGGTCTTCTCTACATTAGAGAGACCAAATGCAGACAGGACGATCACTTTGTTGAGCAACTTGGCTCTGCCCGGCGCAAGGGCAGGGATCTCCCAGTGGCCACACATTTAATTCAATGACCATTTTCTCACTGACATGTCTGTCCACGGTTTCATGCACAGCCAGAGTAAGATCACCCACAAACTGGAGGAAAATCTCCTCATATTCTGTCTGCGCACCCTCCAAATGAATTACATTAACATTGACTTCTCTGGTTTCTGCTAGTTGCCCTCCCCCTTCCTCACATCTATCCCTATTTCTTTCCTCCAACTCTGTCTCTCTCTCTCTTGCTTTTCCCCTCTGTCTTCTTTCCTCCAGTTCTGCATTCACAAAGCCATCCCTCCCCCAATCAATTCTCACCTTTCCTCTCCTGTCCATATCCAATGATCACCTTTTGTCTGTTGGTCTGTGCTACTCCCCCTGTCCTTTCGTTCCTTCACCCCAGCCTTTTAATTCAGGCACCTGCCTGCTTTTTACTTATAGCTTTATATATATATATATATATATATATATATAAAATTATTGCCAAATCTGGAACTGACATTCATGGAATAAAAATCCACCAGGAGACAGCTGCTTCAGGAAGAGGGCAGAAAATTTTGGGAGAAAACAGTAGGAGTAAATCAATAGCAAAAAACTGATATAACTGAGTGACAAATACTTATTCAATAGGGATACCTTTTAGAGTGACTGAACATTGAGACAGCAACATCCATTTTGATTAAGTCAGCAAGAAATGAAATATTGTATGGGTTAGGGTAGTTAACAGAATTTGACTTGAATTGAAGCCATGACAAGAGAGCCCATCCAAGGGTTTGTTGGAATAGTTCAGAGCTACAAAAAGACATACTGTACATACATACATACATACATACATACAGCACAGCAATAGGGTATTCCGGCCATGAGCTCATGCTCCCCAAATTCATCTATAACCCCATGTAGGTTTTGATGGGTAGGAGGAAACTAATCCCCTGACCAGAAATGCTGCCTGACTTACAAAGAACATAGAACAGTACAACACAGTACAGCCCACAAAGCTATATAAATGTATTCCAGTATCAATCTAACCCTTCCCAATCTCACAGCCCATAACCTTCTATTATTCTTGCATCTAAATGGGGATCTGTGGGGTAAATGTTTCACATACAGAATAGCTGGAATCTGGAATGATCTGCCAGAGAAGGTGGTGGAGGCAGGAACAGTAACAACATTTAAGCAGCATCACGGTAGGTAGTTGAATGAGCAGGGAAAAGAGGGATGTAGTATCAATAAATATTTCCAGCATTTTCTATTTTAATTTTATATTTCTAGCATCTGGAATATTTTGCTTTGGTTGAAACTATATCTTGAGTCTTTTTCTGTACAATTTTCTTTCCTTATTTTAGGAAAATATATTTACCTTCTTGCAGTTCACTTTATAGATTGCTAAGACAAGGACGTTACCTTAAAAGAAAATAATGCAAAGATTGAGTCTGCACTCCCTGAAGCTCAGAAGAATGGAAGTGATCTCATGATAAGTTGGAGGTTATGAGCAAGTTTCAGGTAATGAAGGAGAAAGAACACACTTAGAAAAAGGGAATGATTGATTTAAGTAGGATTTTTTTTTCTTTCTATGGAGGCTTTGAATCTTTAGAATTCACTATTCATGAGGGTTGTGGATAGGTAAATTTCTGCACTAAAGGGAGGCAAAAATTCTTGATAATGGCAATGTAATGGTGCCACCTCTTTGTGTGTCTTTCTTGGTCAAACAAAGAAAAAAAATGTCTATTTTTGTGTACATAGCAATGAATGGAATCTTGAATAAATTTTTGTTTGGAATCAGGCAACAATGTGGAATTGAGGCCAAACTCCAGAACAGCCAAGATCTACGGAATGAAAAAGTAGACTCTGAAGGCCTATTTTGCCCACGCTTATATTCTCGGTCTCTTCTGACATTAAGGAGCATTAGTCACAGATCTTAAAAGAGTGAGAATAATTGAATGTATACCCTTCAGTTCTTAGCATTATTGACTGGGATTTCAGCCTGCCTGGTGGCATCCTTCCACCCTGAATCTTTTAAGTTTGATTTGAACATTACAATTCATGCTGAAAAAGGATAATGCAAAATGAAGATGACAATCTAAAATGTTCTGATGACAAGATGAATATGATCCAGTGTAGCTAATATCTACATATTCATCTGATTTTGTAACTTGGACCATAGTTTAAAATTACAGTACACTTTTCTGTAAAATGTCCATTCATTTTAGAGAACTGTACTGCTCACTAGTTCCACAAGAGGGTGCAGAAATCAAATGCTGTATATCCAAATACAGTGCCTAAAATATATAATTATTTTATCAATTCAATCATTTTGGAGATGAAACACTTACAGAAAATTAATGTTAACACCTGACCCCCGAAATAACTTAAAAAAAAAAGTGACAATTTATATTAAGTGGTTTAATTTAATTACAATTAGACATGCCTGATGACGGGTGAGTCTTCTTGCAAGTGATATGTGTTACCTTCGCCAAGTAGATCTGCACTGTTTAGGTCTGGAGACTCTTAAGCATGGTGCACTATTTCTATATCATTCAATTGACTGTGCTTTTTCAAAATATGCTAAAAATACATTATGTTTTAAAGTTTGAACATAAAACTCAAAGCAAGAGAAATTTAACTAATGCTTGATCCACTACAGTTTTGCAATTAATCAATTCAAGACAAGGGTTATTTATGCCTGTTACATTTTCAACTATCAATACTTCATGAAATTTTCTGTGACAACTAATGAGAATAATATTGTGGCATCCTCTGCAGGAAGCCAATATGAACAAGTTAAATAATAAAATGTTTCTTCCACAAAACTGGTTTAAGATTTGCTATCTGGAGTTATGCTGAGCCTGAACAAGAAAGTGCAGATAAAAGTAAAAACACTTTGTTAGGAAAACTCAGCTGGTCAAACAGTGTACTTCATATAGTAAAGATAAAGATACATAACCAACGTTTTTGGCTCAGGCTTTTCATCAAGGTATGAAGAAATATGGACAGACACCTGAACAAAATAGTGGGGCAGGGGGAGGAGGATGGCTCTGTAATGAAGAGGGAAAGGGGTAGGGAGCTATAGGAAAGAAGACAAGTTAAAGAGAAGGGAGGGAGAATGGAGAGGTGAGCCGTAACTGGAGAAGACAACATTAATGCCATCTGGTTGAAGAGTGCCCAGACAGAAAATCAGGTGTTGTTCCTCCAATTTATGGGTGGTCTTGGTGGTATAGTATGAGGCCATGGACAGATATGTGAGTGTGGTAGTGGGGTGTTGAATTGAAGTGGTTGGCCACTGGGAGATCCCTGTCACTGATGCAGACAGAGTGAAGCAATCTCCCAGTCTTGGCCCAGTCTCTCCAATGTAGAGAAGGCCACAAAGGGAGCACTGGATGCAGTAGTTAATTTCCTCAGATACTTCTCTACATTGGAGAGACTGGGCCCAGATTGGGAGATCGCTTTGCTGAGCACCTTCACTCTGTCCGCATTAGTAATAGGGATCTCCTAGTGGCCAACCACTTCAATTCCACACTCCACCCCAATTGTCACATGTATGTCCATGGCTTCATGTACTATCCCACCAGGACCATCTGAAAATTGAAGGAACAACACTTGATATTCTGTCTGGACACTCTCCAATCAGAAGGCATTGACAATGACTTCTCCAGTTTCTGCTAGCCTACTTTCTGTTATCCCTCCCTTCTCTTTCCCTTTGTCTTCTTTCCTCCAGCTCTCCTCTCCCTTTCCTTTCCATTCACAGAGACATCCCTCCTCCTCCTGATTGCTGGTGTGTCCTCCCTCCCTGATACACCTATTGCCTCTAGCCTTTGAGACCATGTTCCTCCTCTGCTGCTCCCCCTATCATTTTGTTTGGGCGCCTGCCCCTATTTTTTATATCTTGATAAAGGGCTTGAGCCCAAAACATAGGTTATGTATTTTTACTATATAAAATACACTTTTTGATCAATGGAGTTTCTCCAGCATCGTGTTTTTACTTCAACCATGATGTTTGCACTTTTATGTTTACTAGTGCAGATAAAAGTTTTCTCATTAATATAAAACTGTCGAGAAAAATAAATAAAAAAAACCAAAGAAATAACATCCAATAATTAAAATCTGAAGGAAAGAGAATGCTAAACTTAACAGAACAAAATGTGCAGTACCAGAGTGATTTCTTCATAGTATTTGAGTTATATCATTGTGAATCATTCATTGCCATTTGAATGAAAAAAACAGTTCTGGCCTTGTGAGGTGGATAACAAGTGATTAAATACAGTAATACCTTCACGCTGAAAGATTCATAATTTTTCTGACTTTAAAATACAAACCATAATTTCTACTGCAGTGAATCTTAAAGGATTTATTTGTAGGAACTAGGTAACAAGTGGAATTTCTTTACATCAGATCCACCAGATGGTGCCAGACATTCTCGAAACATTCTTACATTCAGAATTTCTGTATGTAAATGATAGATTGATCACTCATTATTATTTATCTGAGCATGATTCTGCAACCCACAAGAATTCTGAGCATGAAGTGCCCCCTCCATAATATTTGGGACAAAGCCACATTTTTTACTTTATTGGCCCCTGTGCTCCATAGTTTTAAATTTGTAATCCAATAATTCACATGTGATTAAAGTGCACATTCCAAATTTTATTAAAGGGTATTTGGGTACATTTTGGTTTAACCATGTAGAAATTACAGCACTTTTTATACATAGTCCCCCCATTTCAGGGCACCATAATATTCAGGACATAACAATGGTATGTATATTAAAGTTGTCATGTTTAGTACTTTGATGCATATCCCTTATATGTAATGACTGCTTCAAGTCTGGATTCAGAGACATCACCAGGTGCTGAGTATCTTCTCGGGTGATGCTCTACCAAGCCTCTACTGCTGCCATCTTCAGCTCCTGCTTCTCCCCTTAAATTTTCTCTTCAGCATATGGAAGGCATGCTCAATTGGATTTAAGTCAGGTGACTGACTTGGCCATTTAAGAATTTTTCAGTTTTTAACTTTGAAAAACTCCTTTCTTGCTTTAGCAGTATGTTTGAGATCATTGTCTTGCTGTAGGATGAAGCACTGTCCAATGAGTTTGGAGTCATTTGGTTGAATTTGAGCAGTTAAGACATTTCTATACACCTCAGAATCTATTGTGCTAATGCCATGAGCAGATTTAACATTAGTGAAGATAATTGTCCCAATCCCTGTGGCAGCCATACATGCCCAGGCCATAACACCCTCACCACCATGTTTCACAGATGAGGTGGTATGCTTTCGATCTTGGGCAGTTCCGTTAAGCCTCCACACTTTGATCTAAGCATCACTCTGATAGAGGTTGATTTTTGTATCATCTGTCCACAAGACCTTTATCCAGAATTATGCAGGCTCTTTTAAATACTTTTTGGCAAACTGTAATCTGGCCATCCTATTTCTGTGGCAAACTAATGGTTCGCATCCTGCAGTATAGCCTCTCTATTTTTGTTCATGAAGTCTACTGTACATAGTAGTCATTGACACATCTACACTTGCCTCCTAAAGAGTGTTTTTGATTTGCCTGATAGGTATTTGGGGATTTTTTTTCATTACGATGAGAATTATTCTGTCATCAGCAATGGAGATCTTCCTTGGCCAACCAGTCCCTTTGCAATTACTGAGCTCACCAGTACACTCTTCCTTCTTAGTGATGTTCCAAACAGTTAATTTAGGTAATCCTAAGGATTGGGCGATGTCTCTTACTAATTTTGTTCAGCCTCATAATGGCTTCTTTGTCTTTCATTGGCACAACTCTGGACCTCATGTTGAAAAATGGCAATTACAGACTCCAAAGGTGATCAAAAGCTTAGAATCAAGCCTAGGTCTCTTATACCTGCATCAAACATACCTGAGTAATCACAAACACCTGTGAAGCCAAATGTCCCAAACATTATGGTGCCCTGAAATGGGGGAACCATGAATAATAAGTGTTTTAATTTCTATATTGTCAAGCCAAAATGTACACAAATACCTTTTAATAAAATCTGGAATATGCACTTTAATCACATATGAATTGTTTGCTTACAATTTTAAAACTGTGCAGCACGGGGACAAGTAAAGGAAAAAAAAAATGTCTGTCCCAAACATTATGAAGGGCATTGTGCATACAGCATATTAATGTTAGAGAGTGCTAGAAATGAAACTTAAAATTCTTTTGTATATTGCTTCCACATGCTGCCAAACTGAGCTTTCTCAATATGGAGTCTGGTAATTGAAACTGGTCTCTGCACAACTTTGCTGCACCAGGTAATTAAAACTCATCCAAAAATACAACTTGGCCATTTCTACTTTGCCTCAAAGTGAAGTTCCAAATGCAATTCTGTAATCTGTGCCCGGAGAGAAGAAAACAATCTAATACGGGTTGTGTTTCATCGTGCATGTGTACAATTCTAGAGTGTCAAGCCTAGCATTGGGGAAAGAGGAAATACCTGAAAAGAAGAATTCAGATACCCAGTCACACTCTTATAATGTTTAAAATAGAGTTGTCAATGGAAGGAGCTGTGCTCAGCTGGACAATAGAAACCTTAGCTAAATGAACAGGAACTTATTAAAACTATCAGCAGGTAGGTATCTGCAGTTTATATGTGTAATCAGACAGCTGCAGATTCCCAGAGCAAACATCAGTAGTTCTTGCAGCAAGTCTAACCAATGCAGTCAAATCTGAACAAATGCAGCACTTGCGGAGTTCCAATATGTAACCAAATGTAAGTTATACATTGCGCATCATAAATTCTAATTGGAGGTGAAAGAAATTGAGGAGATAGCCATCTTGAAAGAATACATCCAAATGAAATAAAGTCCAGATGGATCTGATTAAATTCATGATCTCACCAGCTAACCTATTAATGGAATTCTTAAAGGACATAGGTTGAACAAACTTCCTGTTGGAATGGAGCCATCTATAGTACAAACAGAAAATTCTTCAACCTACCATGCCTCCACTCCTGAACCAAACTCTGACATTAGTCAAACTGTTGTATGCAGATAGCTTTATATGGATAAATTTGGAAACCAAGTCCCAAGTAATCAACAACTAGTTTATTAATTCAATTGAGATAATTAACCATACACTTAACAACAAAGCAAATACCTTTTCCATCTCTGCTCCACAACATCTCTCTCCAATAATACTACTGCTCAATAGCCTATGAACTTTGAGCAGGGTTAGAGGTGTCGATTCACAAAGAGCCAAAGGCTGCACTGGAGCACTGAAGCCAGAGATGAATTCCTTCACTGAGGGGTAGCTCTAAAGACATGTGAATCATGGATCAGTGCAAGGACAACAATCTCTGCCTCTTATAAGCTTCTGAGATATGGGCTACCAACTATGGACACTGTCACACAAAATTTTCCCGATGCACTCAGAGGATAAATGTCAGCATTGCTTCCTTGAGTAAGATTCCAGTATCAGAGCCAAACGAGGCTCCATTTACACTTTGTGCCTGTCTTAAGGTTACGGAGAGAAGGCGGGGACGGGGTACTGAACTTTAAGATCAGCCATGATCTCGTTGAATGGCGGAGCAGGCTCGAAGGGTCGAATGACCTACTCCTGCTCCTATCTTCTATGTTTCTATGTCTATGTTTCTCCACTCCCTTCCCTCCCCATCACTTCTCAGATTTTTTTCTCTTGTGCTCTCCCATCCATATCCACCTATGAACTCTTACCTTTGGGCCTGTGTTCCTCCCCCTGGCCCTTCCCCCACCATTTTATTCAGGTGCCTGTCTGCTTTTTGTTCACACCTTGATGAAAGGCTCAGGGCTGAAACATTGGTTATGTATGGTTATCTTTGTTATATAAAGAGCGCTACATGACTTGCTGAGTTTCTCCTCCATTTTTGTGTAAACTACAATCAAAGCATCAGCAGATTTTCTTGTTTAACAGCCATGTGATTTACATCTGAAAGCAGACTCTCAAAACCGGCATTCTATTCAAGGCCTTTCGCGGCAAAAGATTACCAGAAAACAAAAAGCTCCCTCCATTCATGAACATACAAAATACAGAAGTATTCAGGGTAGCGTTGAGAAGATAAAGTAGAAAAATAACATGGTGAAACATTAAAAGATAAATTAAAACCTTTCATTGGCATATACTAAATAAAAAGACTAGAAAGGGAAAAGTGGATCCCTATGGTCAGACATTGGAGAATTTATCATGGGCAATAATAATATGGCAAAGCAATTAAACAATTACTTTGTGCCTGTCTTCATAGAAGACACAAAAAAATCTGCTGGAGGTTCAAAAGAACTAAGGGGTCTTGTGAAAATAAGGAATTGAAGAAAATCAGTATTAATTAAAAAAGATTGGATAAAACAACTTGGTGACACTAAAAATTATAAATCCAAAGGACTCAATGCTTTACATCACAGAAAGAAATGGCTCCAGAGATTTTGGAATTGTTCTTGTGGAACAGAGGAAGAATGGTGGGGAAAGTGCTGGAGTCTTTTATGAAGTATAGAGTGCCAGAACACCTTGAAAAGAATAATTGGATTGAACATGGATTTATGAAGGGGGAGTCATGTTTGACAAATCTACTGGGACCCATAGGCTCTGCCATAGGTGAAACAGAAGGATTCACTCAATAGGCTATCATCAGTAAGTCAATCTCAAAACATCAACTTAGTGAGGGGAATAAAATGTAACACATGGCAGAGTACGAAGTGTTTTACTTGGTTGCAGTTCTTCATTGTTTAGACAATATACATGACCCTTATCCCAATGGTAGTGCACAGAAACAGGTTCTTCAGCCCATCACATGCATGTTGACTAGTTTGCTCATTGACACTTATTGCATTTGCCTGCACTAGGTCCTTATTGTTTTATGGCTTGCCTATGTAAGTGTTTGTCTAAGTGTCTCTTCAATATGATTGTATCTAACTCCACTACCTCCTCCTCCTTAACCAATCTATGTTTGGAAACTTTCCTCTCAAATCCACTTTAAAAATCCTTCCTCTCACCTTAAACCTATGCCCTTTTATTTTTAAAACTCCCATCATGGGAAAAAATATTCTGATTATCTATCCTATCTCTGCCTCTCATCATCTTATATTAGTTCATCCTCCTTCATTCTAGGGAAAACAACACTCATCTATCCAATCTCTCCTCTAACTAAAGTGCTCCAGTCAAGGCCACATCCTGATGAATCTCCAGAGCTACCACATGCTTCCAATAGTGTGGCAACCAGAATTGTACATTATCTTCAGCACAGTCTAAGTAGTGCATTTGTAAAGGTGCAACATAACATCTCAACTTTTATATTCTATATCCAACCTATGAATGTATGCCATACTACTTCTTCATGACCAATGTACTGTGAACCCTTGAAAGTGCCTATGGATTTGAACCTCAACATTCCTTTGATCATCACTCTACCATTTACTATTTATGTCCTAGCCCTATTTGGACTTCTCAAAATGTATTCACTCACAGTTGTCAGAATAAAATTCCATCTGCCAATACTTCCATACTACTTTCCAGCTGATCAATATCCTGCTATAGCTTTTCTCACTATCCACACCACCACCAGTTTTGTGCCACCCACAAACCTACTAATTAGACCTTCGACACCCCCAGCACGATCCTTGTGGGATAGTCAGAAAAGCATTTTTCCACTACCACCTTGTGACTCCTATAAATAAGCCAAATTTGGATCCAATTTGTTTCAGATCCCATTTGCAATATTTCGGAGCAGCTAGCATACAGGAATTTGTTTACTGTTCTGTCTTCATCAATCTTCTCAGTTACCTCCTCAAATTGGTGAGGCAGGATATTCCCAGCACGAAGCCACACCAATTATTTCTGATCAACCTGTGGCTTTCAAAATGTTCATAATTTTGGGGAAACCCTTTGAATTTTATCCTATAATTTCCTTACCACTGACATAAGACTCACTGGCCAATGGCTACCTGCCATGCTCCTGCTGCCCTTTGTAAATAAAACCACCCTCCAATCTTCTGCCATCTTACTTGTGATAAACAAGGATGCTCAAATCTCAAACTATCTACTTCCTTGCTTCCAATAACAATCTACTATTGCTACTGTAACCTGGTATAAATCCAACCCTGAGATTTATCAACCCTGATGCACCCTATGACATCTCCCACCTCCTCCTTCTTAATACTGCCCTGCTCCAGTTTATCCTTGAACTCACTATCTTCTGACCTTTTCAATTATCATAATTATCAGAAGCAAGATTGACAACATCATACACTTAATGTTATGGTTTTAATTTCACTTGCAATAACTTTAAATTAATTAGTACAATTAGTTGGTACAAATCTCATTGAAGTAGCCCTCACCCCCAACAGAGAATTGTTAGAATGTATCATTTGATACTGCCAAAATGTTTGGCCTGGAAGTCAGCCTGAAGAAAACTGAGGTCCTCCATCAGCCAGCTCCCCACCATGACTACCAGCCCCCCCACATCTCCATCGGGCACACAAAACTCAAAACGGTCAACCAGTTTACCTATCTCGGCTGCACCATTTCATCAGATGCAAGGATCGACAATGAGATAGACAACAGACTCGCCAAGGCAAATAGCGCCTTTGGAAGACTACACAAAAGAGTCTGGAAAAACAACCAACTGAAAAACCTCACAAAGATAAGCGTATACAGAGCCGTTGTCATACCCACACTCCTGTTCGGCTCCGAATCATGGGTCCTCTACCGGCACCACCTACGGCTCCTAGAACGCTTCCACCAGCGTTGTCTCCGCTCCATCCTCAACATCCATTGGAGCGCTCACACCCCTAACGTCGAGGTACTCGAGATGGCAGAGGTCGACAGCATCGAGTCCACGCTGCTGAAGATCCAGCTGCGCTGGATGGGTCACGTCTCCAGAATGGAGGACCATCGCCTTCCCAAGATCGTATTATATGGCGAGCTCTCCACTGGCCACCGTGACAGAGGTGCACCAAAGAAAAGGTACAAGGACTGCCTAAAGAAATCTCTTGGTGCCTGCCACATTGACCACCGCCAGTGGGCTGATAACGCCTCAAACCGTGCATCTTGGCGCCTCACAGTTTGGCGGGCAGCAGCCTCCTTTGAAGAAGACCGCAGAGCCCACCTCACTGACAAAAGGCAAAGGAGGAAAAACCCAACACCCAACCCCAACCAACCAATTTTCCCTTGCAACCGCTGCAATCGTGTCTGCCTGTCCCGCATCGGACTGGTCAGCCACAAACGAGCCTGCAGCTGACGTGGACTTTTTACCCCCTCCATAAATCTTCGTCCGCGAAGCCAAGCCAAAGAATTGTTAGAATGTATCATTTGATTAATCAACAAAGAAACCCTGTAGATTGAATACTTAATGCTTCTCAAATATAATAATTTTATATTCTCCCACTTCAAACAGAGTATCTCGTAAACAAAAAGTCCAGATTGGCTCTCGGCTCAAGGCTGTAATATGAAGGCTGGAAGGAATTATGGCTTCTTGCAGGCTATTCAAAAAGAGATGCCTGAGATTTGAAAATGGACACAGTTGGACATTCCCTGGAATTTCCCTTGTCCTGAGCTAACTATGCAACTATAAAGACCCAACCCAGGATAGAGAAATGCACAACAGCACAGAGGATTGAACAGAAGACAATCTGATGATTGAGTACAAGGATGACCTGGAGCCCAAATATACTTACTTGGACAATAAAGTGCTATTGAATTATTTATAGGGCACTCAAGAAACTTCACAATTACCGAGACAGTTATTCTGTCGCTCAGAAATATTGTTATTTCAGTACTCAATTAAACTGATTAGGAAACTTTATAATAATCACTACAAAGCCATTCATTACATAGTGCTCAAAAATTGGACTTGCTACAAGCCACACTTACATATCTCTGATTTCCATATAAAATATAGATCAAGTTATATCATTCCCTGTTGAATGCTCCCTTTAAGCATTGTGTATGAAATTAGGTTACATTTTTTCTGGAGAGGGCTTTGTTTGGTATACCTTTGGACATTGGGATTTTTCAATGCATCTCCAGACTGGGTCTATATATATACTACATTATATCCCATTCGAAAGCACAATCAGGACTGTGACGAATTACTCTTTATTTGCCTGGATGAGTTCAGCTCCAACAAGACAATGACCAGAACTAAGTAGCCACCCTCATTAGTTTACTGTCCACCACTCTCAACATTCCCTCTTCCTATAGCGCACAATGACTGTAGTATGCCCCACATTCAAAATTCATTGCAATTATTTGTCCAGGCCATTCTAACAACCACTCCCACATTAATGACCATTATCACCATATGGAATAAGAGTAGATTTTAAATTTATTGTGAGAGACATACAACCCTAAGATTTTTTTTCCTGCAGGCAAGGCAGAATTACCACTTATTGGTAGTGCAAAAAAAACTGTACATAATGTACATAATAAATAAATCAATAAATGTAAAAACTAACTGTGCAATACAGAGAGGGTAAAAACAACAATAAAGTGCAAAAGTAAGAGTCCTTAAACAAGTCCCTGCTTGAGTTTATTGTCGAGGAGTCTGATGGCTGGAGAGGTAGCAGCTGTTCCTGAACCTGGTGGTGTGAGTTTTGTGGCACCTATACCTCTTTCCTGATGGTAACAGTGTGAATAGTGTGTGTGCTGGGTCGTGTGGATCCTTGATGATTGCTGCTGCTCTCTGACAGCAGTGTTTCTCCATAGACGTTCTTGATGGTGGGGAGGGTTTTGCCTGTGATTTCATGGGCTGTGTCTGCTACCTTTTGCAGGGCTTTACGCTTGAGGGTATTGTTGTCCCAATACCAGATCATCATGTAGCCGGTTAGAACTCTTTCCACCACACATCTGTAGAAATTTGCCAGGGTTTCTGATGTCATACCAAACCTCCACAAACTCCTGAGGAAGTAGAAGCGCTGGCGTGCTTTCTTCACAATGCCATTATTGTGTGGCTCCAGGAAAGATCCTCCAAGATAGTGACTCCCAGGAACTTAAATTTGCTCACCCTCTGATCCCCCAATGATCACTGGATCATGTACATCTGGTTTTCCCTTCCTGAAGTCAACAATCAGCTCCTTGATTTTGGTGATATTGAGTCCGAGGATATTGTCGGTGCAGCATTTGGGCAAGTTTTCAATCTCCCTCCATTTTTTATACAATCCACTGCCATGGTATCATCAGCAAATTTTAGATGGTGTTGTCATACCGAAGTAGAGCAGGGGGCTAAGAACGCAGCTCTGTGGTGCTCCAGAACTGGTGGAGATTGTGAAGGAGATGTTCTTACCAATCCTCACTGATTGTGCTCTGTAGGTGAGGAAATTAAAGATCTAATTACCCAGTGGGATGTTGAGTAGGAGGTGTATTGGAAAATTGCATTCGGCATGTTCCCATTAAAGCTACCTACTAGCTAAAAAAAATGCCGCTGTTGTCAAAGCTGGTGCGACTACAGCGCTGCCACTGCTATGGAGTCAGGAGAGTGGGGAGCCAAGACACAGCATTGTTCTTCAGGGTCCTACCGCCCAGACCTATTGCCAACAGCTCTATACAGAATTTTAATGGCCTCTGAAAGAAACCAATGGTGTTTCTTTTTTAAATGCTGCAACCATAGGGTCTGTCCCCAAGATGGCAGTGCCTATTCTGGGCAGCAGAGCACGAGGGGCAGTGGACTGGTGCAGGGCACTAGAAGTGGGGTGAACACCCATTATGGAGAAGGATACGACCCTACAGGGAGGGTGACCATGTCTGCGGACCAGCGTGGGATTCAACGGTTGAAGGATCCACACCATTCTGCAGATTGCTGGTGACTCGCTAGTGAATGACCCAGAAGGGTTACGTGCTGCTGGAGACTGGCTCATGGAAACCAGGTGTCAGATTCAGAATTGAAGAGGGTGCTGAGGACAAGAATGGTTTCTGAGGGGCCTCGGGTGCTGAGGCTTCCTAACTATGTGTGATAGTACAGGTCTATCACCAATGTACATAGTGTATATAGTTACTGTATCTAGACTGTGCTTACAGTGATTGGCTGAGAGCTAAGCCACTCCTATTGTCTGGGCCTTAAAGGGTTGTGTCCCTAGCCAGGTCGGATCATTCCGGACTGGTCGGCCACCTGTGAAGAGCTCTGGTCTTTTGCTAATAAAATTGTAGAGCTCGTCGAAAGAACCAAAGACTTGTTGATCCAAACCAAGGCTTTACACTGTTGACTGATCAACGCGCGGTCTCCTTCATGTTCAGCAACACCCAGCGTGGTAAGATAAAAAACGACAAAATCGCCAGATGGAGAATCGAACTCTCCACCTTTAACTATGACATCCTGTACCGGCCTGGTAAGCTCAACGACCCACCTGACGCACTCTCCAGGGGGACGTGCGCCAGCATACAGATGGACAGACTACGGAAACTCCATGAGGCGCTCTGTCATCCGGGGGTCACTAGGTTTGCTCACTTTGTCAAGGCGCGCAACTTACCCTACACAGTCGAGGAGATCCGCTCTATGACCCGAGCCTGTTCGGTGTGCGCTGAATGCAAGCCCCACTTCTTCCGTCCGGATAACTCCCACGTTATCAAAGCCACCCGCCCCTTCGAGCGTCTTAGTGTAGACTTTAAGGGGCCCCTACCGTCGACCAACCGTAATACCTACATCCTTACGGCCATCGACGAGTACTCCCGCTTCCCATTCGCTGTAGCCTGCCCAGACACCACTGCCACCTCAGTGATACAGGCCCTTAACAGTATTTTCACCATCTTCGGGTACCCCAATTCCATCCACAGTGATAGGGGGTCCTCATTCATGAGTGCAGAGCTGCAACAGTACCTTCTGGAGTGTGGTATTGCTTCAAGCAGGACCACGAGCTACAACCCACGCGGTAATGGCCAGGTCGAGAGGGAGAATGCCACCATATGGAGAGCGGTTACACTGGCTCTCCGGTCTAAAGGTCTCCCCACCTCTCACTGGCAGGAGGTTCTCACTAGTGCTTTACACTCCATCCGCTCCCTCCTATGTACTGCAACAAATGCCACCCCCCACGAAAGGATGTTCCTTTTCCCGAGGAAATCCGAATCGGGAACCACTGTACCGGCATGGCTCACCGTCCCTGGCCCCGTCCTTTTGCGACGCCACGTCCGGCACTCAAAGAACGACCCCTTGGTCGACCGAGTGACTCTACTCCACGCGAACCCACATTACGCATACGTGGAGTTCCCAGACGGGCGGGAGGACACTGTTTCGGTGCGGGACCTAGCTCAGGACGCGGTAGACCCAGCAAACCCCCCAACTCATTCTCCAGGCCCCGTGCTGCAACAGAAGGACCAACAGCATCCCAATGACCCGGGCCACCCTGCCAACAAAACGACTGGGGAATTGAGCGACGGAGCAGTCGCTCCCGACGAGCCCGCTGGCAACACCACTCCAGTGACCCCAATCCCGGCACCACGGCGGTCACGCCGGATGGTCAGACCCCCTGACCGCTACAGTCCTTGACCTACCCCTTCCTTTCATTCTCTCCCTCGTTTTTGTTTTTTTTTTCCCAGGGTCAATTCTCCAAGAAGGGGTGAATGTGATAGTACAGGTCTATCACCAATGTACATAGTGTATATAGTTACTGTATCTAGACTGTGCTTACAGCGATTGGCTGAGAGCTAAGCCACTCCTATTGTCTGGGCCTTAAAGGGTTGTGTCCCTAGCCAGGTCGGATCATTCCGGACTGGTCGGCCACCTGTGAAGAGCTCCGGTCTTTTGCTAATAAAAGCCTTGGTTTGGATCAACAAGTCTTTGGTTCTTTCGACGAGCTCTACACTATGTCAGAGGTTTGGATCGGGAACTTGAGTTGTCGATGGTTTGAATTGGAGACTATGTGGTTCCAGAGGGTGTTGGAGAACTGGAGGTGAATCCACGGACACTCAAGACATTTTCAGACAGTTGTTTCATTCCGGGACATTTTCATCATTTTTATGGCAGGCCTTCTGTCTGAAAAACGCCAACCCAGAATTAGGGTAATTTCTGTGCTGGTAGTTTTCCACCAGCGAACCTTTTCACAGCCCCGGAATGCTGTGCTGTCTGAAAGCTGCTTACCTCATTCCAGGACCAGCTCGGGTACGGAAAGATGATGTTGCAATGACGGAAATGTGAACTACTGAGTCAACAGTCAGGATTCGGATTCACATGAAATTTGCTTGCACTCCTAATGATGGTAAAACACATTCACAACTAGTAGCGTTATTGCTTCAAGCTGTACTGCCATTATTTTAGTAGATGGATATGATAGATGCTTATGTTTTACACTACAGTGGATGCCGACGCTGTTGCATCACATGACCTGCCTCCTTTGGTCCAGGAATGCTGGCCTTCTGTGTGAAATGACACACTGTCCTGGCATTTTACCAACTTTGCTCAGTTCTGTGTGAACAACCAGGTCAAGCTTGAAGCCGGGATACTGCTGAGTCCTCCTTACGGCAAATCACAGAATTTCTGATTTAAAATGTTTTTAGTATCTCTGAAGGGATTCTCTTTTGTTTCTGTTTATCCTATTAGGGGAGCCGGAAAATGCTCGTGGTGACTCTTTATTTGCGTTAAGTTGAGGTATATCATGTACATTACATTTTTATTATATTATTATGTGACAATTAAAGGAACTTTGAACTACCTTATTTGGAAACATACTGTGGACCCTTCATAATTCTCAGGTCAAAATACTAGAGCTCTCCCCTTACAGCAAAGTGGGAATACCTTCACCAGAATAAAAGCAGCGTCTCTAAAAGCTGGTTCAAGGCAATTTAAATTAGATCCTGACATTTGATTCCTCTGACTCTATCCTGATCACTGTACCCTGACTCTCCCATTTGTGAGCTCCTGATCTATTCATCTGAAAAATGAATCCCAATCTCAGTAAATGGTACAGTCTCTGAACTCCATCAAACACCATAATCACTTTTACCGCCCCCAGCCAGTTAATGGATTGCCAATGAGACCTCAGGTTCCTGTCCACCACCACCACCAAAAGTTGAAAGGCAAATGTTTATAATGCCTGCTCAGTTGGGCTCAGCTGCTAATGGAAGTTTGCAGCTACATGATGGTGAGTTACTGGCATGCCCTGCCACAACAATCTAATACACCCAATGGGACACATTAGAACTTCTGGGCACACAGTCTTTGATGGGCAGATTCGAGTGGTCATCTAATACATGAGATCGTATTTTCATAATTCTATCAACAAGAATATGAGTACATAATTTATATAGTGTGATGTATTTCTTAAATTTAAAAAAGCACAGCACATTTCCCCCCACCCTCCCCCCCCATCATTCAAATTGAGATAAAGTATGAAGCAAGCGGCTGCTTCCAAACAAATATAACCTTATGGAAATTATAACAGAATTACTTCACAATAACTGCAAACTTTCAAAAATGCGCCAAGATTAAGATGAAAGAAAGCACTGTGACTTACGAGGCTTTCTCAAGTAGCCCAGTTTTTACATTCAATTCTCGTTTCAGGCTCTCCACTTCAACTTTCAGCTCGATGTTCTGAAAGGCAAATAATTTGGTGAATTTTGATAACTTAAGAAAGAAAAAATGATTTACATTTATCTAATACCTTTCATGGCTTCGTGAAAATGCGTTATGACCAAGTATATACTGTTGAAGCAAAGTAATGAATTAACTGATTTTTGGTAATGCTGTTTAAGGGTTAAATCATGGTGAGAAAGCAGTGAGAAACCATTCTTAAAGTTAAAATTAATTCTCACTTGAAAACGTGCTAATCAGAGTCAACTCATCAAATCACGTTTGAATGACCTGCCTTGGATCTTAAATGAAATAAAATGTTGAGGGTTGTGCATGGATGCTTTGTAGTTTGTTGAAGTATCAGAGAAGAAGAGATTGTTTCTATGGAGCACAGAGAGTTATGAAGGGATAAAGTAAAAACATATACTGGTAATGCTGTGAGAAACAATTTCCTTCATCAGTTATCAGAAGTTATTTTTAAAATAATTGATTGACAGATAAAGCTAGACGGAGGAAAGAGAGTGAGTGTTGAGATAGATACTAGTAGGTGGTAGGTGGAAGCAGAAAAGGAAAAAATAGGCAGATGGTGCTAGGGGTGATGAGGAGGAAGGGAAAGAGTAGAAATAGACCGATAGGTGGAACCAGGAGAGAGATGATGGCAGATAGAAATGAATGTGAAGCGGGGTGTGGGGTGGTAGGAGGGGGAAAGGAGAGGTAAGCCAAGGGAGAAACCCAAATAGATGGGTATGTGTGTGATGGCCAGATGGAAATAGGTGGGTGAGATAGATAAACTAAGGCAGGGGGAAGGAATGAAAAAGGTGAATGTGATTGGATGAACTGGTGGAAGTAGGAAAGGAACACAGGGAGAGTGGGTTATTTGAAAACAGAAAAATCAATGTTCATGCCTAAGGTCTATAGGCTACCCAAATGGAACACGTTAGTGGAGGAAGCTGACAGGTTAGTAAGGGAATGGGAAGGGGAATTTAAATGACATGCAACTGGAACATCAAGATAGCCATTACAGATAGAAGGTAGATCCTCTGCAAAACAATCATCTAGTCTTTACTTAATCTTGCCGATGTAGAGGAAGCTGCATTGTGAGCACCAAATGCAATAAACCAGATTGGAGAAGGTGCTCATAAATATCTGCTTTAGGAACAAGTACTGAATCTACTGCAGAACCATGGAACACTACAGCACAGAAACAGGTGTCTTCGATCCTTCTTGTCTGTGCCAAACTGATTTTTTTTGCCTAGTCCCACTGACCGGCACCCAGTCTATAGCCCTCCATACCTCTCCCATCCATGTACCTGTCCAAATTCTTCTTAAATGTTAAAATTAAGCCCACATTCACCACCTCAGATGGCAGCTCGTTCCATACTCTTACCACTCTCCATGTGAAGAAGTTCCCCCTCATGTTCCCCATAAATTTTTCCCCTTTCACCCCCAATCCATGACCTCTGGTTTGTATCTCACCTACCCTCAATGGAAAAAGCCCATCTACATTAACTCTGTCCATCCTCATAATTTTAAATGGTTATCAAATTTCTCCTAATTCTTCTATGTCCCAGGGAATAAAGCCCTAACCTATTTAACCTTTCCCCCAACTCAGTTCCTGAAGTCCTGGCAATATCCTAGTAAATCTTCTTTGCACTCTTTCTATCTTAGTGATATCTTTCCTGTAGTTAGGTGACCAAAACTGCTCACAATACTACCAATTTGGCCTCTCCAAAGTCTTATTCAACTTTAACATTAAATCCCAGCTCCTATACTCAATACTTTGATTTATGAAGCCAAAAGCTCTCTTTACAACCTTAACTACCTGTGACACCACTTTCTAGGCACAGATCCCTCTGTTCTACTGCACTCCTCAGTGCCCTACCATTCATCATGTATGTCCTTTCTCGGTTCATCCTTCCAAAATGCAATACCTCACACTTGTCTGCATTAAATTCCATCTGCCATTTAGATCCTAGATCCTTTCTCATTTTCTCAAAATTGGCCTTTCTCCAATTTAGAATATCAACCTGAAGCCCACACCTATCTTTTTCCATAACTAACTTGAAACTAATGGCATTATGATCACCGGACCCAAAATGTTCCCCTACACATACTTCTGTTGCATGTCCAGTCTCGCTCCCTAAAAGGAGATCCTGTATTGCCTTTTCTCTAGTTGGTACCTCTATATATTGATTTAAAAAACTTTCCTGAACATATTTGACAAACTCCAAGCCATCCAGCCCTTTTACAGTATGGGAGTTCCAGTCAATATGTGGAAAATTAAAATCCCCTACTATTACAACCTGCAGTTGTTTGCTATCTTTCTACAGATTTGCTCCTCCAATTCTCATTGACTGTTGGGCGGTCAACCCCATGAGGATGGTCATATGTTTCCCTTTCCTCAGCTCCACCCATATAGCCTCAGTAAATGAGCCCTCTGGTCCATCTTGCTTGGGCACAGCTGTAATATTTTTCCTGATGAGCAATGCCACTCCTTCCCCTTTCATCCCCCCCCCCCACCCCCGTACTATTGCATTGAAAGCAATGGAAGCCCATAACATTGAGCTGCCAGTCTTGCTCCTCCTGCAACCAAGTTTCACTAATGGCCACAATGTCACAATTCCACATGCCAATCCACACTGTAAGCTCATCTGCCTTTCCTACAATACTTCTTTCATTGAAATAGATGCTCTTTCGAAAATTTCCACCATGTATAACCCGTTGACTTCTAATGGTACATGTAATTTTAACATAATCTTTTCCATCTTCCATTCTGCCATCTGATCTGGCACTCTGGGTTCCATCCCCCTAAAAATCTAGTTTAAACCCACCAGAGCAGCACTAGAAAAAAACTTTTTGCAAGGATATTAGTCCCCCTCCTGTTGAAAGGATGGGTGAAGAAGTGTGGAAGGGATAAGTGGATCAGGTAATCACAAAGGGAGTGGAAAGTGGAAAGGGTTGGAGGGCAAGATGTGGTTGGTGGTGGGATTCCATTGGATCTGGAGGAAGCAGAGAAAGTTGAGGTGCTGAATTCTGAGGTAGTGGGATTAAAGATGACTTTGTGATAGTTTTCTGAACACTGAAAATATGACTTCAGATCAATTTTCTTTGAAATCCAATAACAGTATTTATTGGGTACAATCATAGATTGCTGTACAGTCAGATTTCCTCAGGCAAGCAGTGTGCTTATATATAGTGAAAAAAACCCAAATATTGTTTAAGAATGTGACATATGGTATTCACATTAATTTAAGATTTAATTTTCCTTTCCAGGTACATTATGATCACAACTCTCTCAAGAAATGTTGCATAAACTCCACTCTTGTGGCATGGATGGATGGGCTTTCTGCAGAAATTTGCAGAAGTAGGCATAAAATAAATGGATGCTTTTCCAAGTCAGCTAACTTCAATTCTGGCATTTATGTTTTTTTTGCAAAATGTTTAATATTGTTTTAATTCTATCTGTTAAATTCTGAAAAAAATGGCAGAAACGTTACCACTGGTACGGATCTGGGGAGAGGAGACACAATGCTCCTCTGAGGGTTCTACCAGCCAGTCTTATTACCGATATCTCCGTACAGGCTTTAAATGACCTGCTAAAGGAGCCAACAATGTTTTATTTTAAAATCCTGCGGTGTCTGAGCCCAAGATGGCAGCGCCTGTGCTAGCAGGGGTTGCAGACTCTGGGGAAGCAGATGGCTCATGCAGGCACCAGAAAATGGGGAGAACAATTCCATTTCAGAAGGAGAAGCAGAAGAGATGACCCTACAGGATGGTGACCAAGGTGGCGGACAAGTGAGGGGCTCTGTGGCTGAAGAATACACGGTGGGCTGTTGGCAATTTGAGTCACCAGCGGGCTGCTGGCGACTTACGGTCAAAGGACTCACACCGGGCTGCGGACTGCTGGTGACTGGCTCAAGACTAGTTGAAGGGGTACTAAGTATTGGAACTGGGGTGCAAGAGGGTGCCGAGGGGGCTGAAGGCTTCCTGATTATGTCGGAGGTTTGGATCTGGAGCTCGGTTGCCAATGGTTTGGGCTGAAGCCTTTGTGGCTGCAGAGGCTACAGGAGTGCTGGAAATGAATCCACAGACATTCAGTGGGTCTGAAGGGACTCTCTTTGCTTCTCTTTCTCAGTCTGCAAGGGGCACTGGGCAATTTCTGATGAGGCTGTATCTTTGTCTGCAATTTCTTGAAATACATCTGTTTTATTACATGACATTAAAACAATCTTGAATCTTATAATTCAAAGTTCTGAATTCAGAAATCAGAGATAGACTCCATACTCAAACAATGGCTCTGTATAAACCTCACAAAATATTTATGCTCTTTTTAATGATTTCTCAGGAGTGAGTAGCATTCAGTTATATTGTCAGATTAAACGCACAGAAAACCTATGATAGGAATTAAAGCCAGCATTCATTTCTATATTTAGGTTTGGGACTCTTCAGCAACAGTTCTAAGAATAAATCCAACCAAAGATAAATATGTTGCAGAACTCTCTCATTGGTTGGCAGCTCTCAAATACGAGGTAGATTTTGTGTCAGTTTAGCAATGAACCTGTTGCACATTCATCATATTTACCATCCACTAGGCAAGAGGGTATAATCTACAGAAGAGGAAATACTTCACCACTTCTGCTCCTTTGAAGTTATCTTATTTTATCTCTCATCTTTTCGTCTCCCATTTAGGTTTGAAAAGCATTAACTGAAATATGATTTTATTCAAGTTTACAGTTTTCTCCACTTACTAAGGATATCACCTTGGTCCTTGGGTTTGCACTTTCTCTCTGTAAATGTATGGGTCTCCTCAGGGTGCTCTGATTTTCTCCTACATCCCAAGCATAAGACCATAAGAAACAGGAGCAGGCCATCTAACCCATCAAGCCTGCTTTGCCAATCTGTAAGATCATGGTTGATGTGATTGTTGACTCAGCTCCATCTATTTGCCTTTTTCCCATGACCTTTAATTCCCTATTATGCAAACAGCTATCTAATTGTTTCTTAAATACATTTAATAAGGGAGCCTATATTGTTTATTTAGGCAGAGAATTCTGCAGATTTACTCCTTTCATGGAAAAGCAGTTCCTCCTCATCTCCATCCTAAATCTTGAGGCTATGTTCCTCAGTCTCGTCTCACATACCAGTGAAAACAGCTTTCTTTTCTCTATCTTATCAGTTTATTTCATAATTATTTGTTTCTATAAGATCCTCTCTTAATGTGAATTCTAGCAAGTACAGTCAGAAGTGACTCAATCTCTCCTCATAAACTAATCACCTCATCTCTGAATTAACCTGATGAATCCAACATTCCATTTGTCTCCTTGATAACCTTTTGTACATGCAAGCCAAACTTTTACGATTCATGTGCAAGTATTCCAAAATCCCTCTGCACAAGAACATGGTGAAATCTTTCATTATTTAAATAATAATCCAATCTTCTGTTTTTTCTTTCCAAAGTGAATGACCAGTATTCCACTCCATCAGCCAGATTCTTGCCCGCACACTTAACCCATCTAGATATCTCTGCCAACTTTGTCTTGCCCGCACACTTAACCCATCTAGATATCTCTGCCAACTTTGTCTTGCCCGCACACTTAACCCATCTAGATATCTCTGCCAACTTTGCATAATTTGCTTTTACTCTCAATTTAACGCTATTAGTAAATTTAGATACTATAAACTCAGTTCCCTCCTCAAAATTGTTAATGTACATTGAGAATAGTTGCAGCCTAGCACTGACCCCTGTGGCACTCCACTCACTATTGATTACCAACCAGAGAAATTCTCTGCCTTTTATTGGATAACCAATCTTCTATCCATGTTAATGCATTGACCCCAACTTCATGCATCCTGATCTTTTGAATGTCTTTTATGAGGGACCTTATCGAATGCTACTGGAAATGTAAGTTCACAGCATCCACCTGTCCCTCTCTATCCACTGCACTCATTATATCTTCAAAGAATTCCAGTAAGTTTGTCAAACAGGACTTACCATCCTGAATCAATACCTGAAGGAAGAATTTCTCTCCAGGTTTCTTTCTTTTTCTTCCTAAATGATACCTTCAAGCATTTTCCTGACCACGGATAACTGGCCTATATTTTTAAATTTAGAAATAAAGCATAGTAACAGCTTTTTCAGTCCACGAGCCTACACTACCCAAATACACCCATGTGACTAATTAACCTACCAACCTTATATGTCTATGGAATTTGGGGAAAAAGTACAAACATCTTACAGACAGCAGTAGATTCAAACCTACTTTACTGGCCACTATAATAGTGTGGGACTAACTGCTATGTTAATTGTTATGTCTCTTTTGTCAATATCCTTTTTCAATCAGTGGCATGACATTCGTTGTCTTCCAATTTGCTAGGACTTGCCTGGACTCCAGAGAATTTTTGTAAATGATCA
The DNA here is from genome assembly GCF_036971445.1 of Narcine bancroftii. Lineage (NCBI taxonomy): Eukaryota > Metazoa > Chordata > Chondrichthyes > Torpediniformes > Narcinidae > Narcine > Narcine bancroftii. Next base: position 89,120,298 of record NC_091473.1, on the reverse strand, counting down.
CAAATACTTGCTATACAATAACTTCATCATAATTTACTATACTATTACTTGACTATAATATACTTTTAGGACCACTATTTTGCTCAGCACATTTGTGACAGTAACGTATCAAGGTCAGTCTACCTGACTTTCAAGGGTGACACAGAAGAGAGGCAAGTGCAGTCATGATCACCAGAGAAGAGGTGCTTGGGAAGCTGAATGGTCTAAGGGTAAATAAGTCTCCTGGACCAGATGGAATGCACTCTCAGGTTCTGGAAGACAGTTATATAGACAAACCTACTGCAATTTTCTGAGGAATCCACAAGCAGGCTAAACAAGGGCGATGCAGTGGATGTTGGCTAATTGGATTTTCAGAAGGCTTTTGACATGGTGTCGCACATGAGGCTGTTTAGTAAAATGAAAGCCCATGGAATTACAGAAAAAATACCAGCATGAGTAAAACATTGGCTGATTGGCAGGAGGTAGAAAGTGAGGTTGGTTTCCAGTTACCAGTGGTGTTTTGCAGGGGTCAGTGTTGAGACCTTTTCTTTATACATTATATACTAATTATTTGGATTGCGGAATAAATGGCTTTGTGGCTAACTTTGCAGTCCATACAAAGATAGGAAGAAGGGCAGGTACAGATGAGGAAAAGGAGTGCCTGCAGAGAGTCTTAGATTAGGAGAATGGGCAAAAAAGTGGCAAATTAAATGCAATGTTGAAAAGTGTATGGTCATGCTCTTTGGTAGAAGGAATAAAAAGACAGACTATTATTTGGATGGGAAGAAATTTAAAAATTTGGAGGTACAAAGGGATGAGGGAGTCTGTGAAGCATAACCTAAGCATAATACACTGGGTTTAGATCAAACTTTTCCACCTTCTATTTGTGTGAGAAATTCAAATCATACCCTCATCACTCTTTCTAAGAGGGTCCCTAATTCTTAGATCATTAATTTTACTACAGTGGTTCTTAACTGATTAATATAAATGACCTTAGTGTGGATTAATGGCTAAAATAAGCAAACGGGATTTGATGATTATCCGTGAGAGAGAATAAGCAAGCAAGAAATCAGAAGAGGTGGAAAGGTTCCTGGGAGCTGACAGGAACCTGAGAAGTCAAATGGTCCCCATTCTATGATGTTGTTATAAATATAAGAATTTAATAATGTTGATAGGATAAATGAAAATGGAAAGCATAAAACTAAGACCAACATCATTCACATCTGGTATTTTTATCCCATTGTCAACATTCATTCAGACAGCATCAAAGGAACACAAGGATTTTGTTTATTTTGATTTCTCTCTTCCAAAATTCAGGCACACTGAATCCTATCATCGTCTCATCACAAATCAGAGAGAATTAAGCAGAAACCAAGGATCAGATTTAGAATCTTTCTGAGTTCAACTCAGCATTATATTAAGGAGTGTATCTGCTGACCGAACCACAAGACAGTTTTGAGAATATGATCTGTAAAAGGAATCAAGCAGGCATTAAGTGAGTGAAGTGGATTAAAAGCCACTGTTTCTGGAGTGCTCTGTTTAAAGGTTATATCTGAGAATAGTCTTTTTTTCTTTTTAAAATATTTTATTGAGTTTAACATATAAGCATAAATACAGAATTGTCAATTACATAATAATTCATTTGTATACAAGTAAGCCATCGAAGGAGAAAGAAAGTAGATAAAACTACATCAAAAACATTTAATTGAAATGATCTATGTGACCATGTTAAACCCATTTGTTGAAATAACGTTTAAAATAAAGGAAAAAAAGAAAAAAAATCCCTAAAAACTAAAACTATTCTGATCTATTCCCTCCCTCTAATCAAAGTTACCTTATAAATTAATTTAAAAAAATCAATTGAATGACTGGAACATACAATAATTGTTCATTCTTCCAATTCTAAAATAAATCCTAAGAATGGGCCCCAGAATTTCATAAACTGAAACTGTCTAATTTTCTCTAAACTTAAATATGACATTACATCATATAAACCACTGTGCATGAGTAGGGGATGAAACATCTTTCCATTTCAATAAAATTGCTCATCTGGTTATCAACATGGTAAAAGGTAAAACTTTTTCCTGAAATGCCGATATAAGTTTAACTGAATCAAGAGCAAAACTAAACAAATTTAGAGAGATTCTGGAAACACATTTTCCAAACTTTATCAATGATTCTTAAAATTAATTTGGAACCTTGCCTGTTAATTGTTTTGTTCAGAGAATAGCCTTTCAACGCTGACCAAACAATCAAGCGTCACATGATCAACTGACATTTATATTTGCCAACCTGATTTTTCACACCTACCTCACTAAGCCAGAGTAATAGTCAAGCATGAGTCCATATGGTCATCCAACGGACTCATTCTTGGCATTTTAATTTTCCACGTTTTCAAGATTCCCCTATGGGTTTTGGGGTGTAGGAAAAATTGAAACAGGGAGTTTTGAAACAGCAGTCTAGCTCAAAGGAAACCACAGTTTAGATGGAATCATTTAATTAATCATCAGGGTATGTCGTTATTTAGCTGAACATGTTCAAAGTAGATGATGGTGATTTCAAAACCTTTTGCCTGATTGTCTACCTAGGCACATTATCAATAGCTGGTAATGGTTTTACGCTGATCAGGTAACCTAAATACCTCTTGCTGTTTAATGAGGAAAAGCATGGGCACTGAATAGCGATTGGGGATGTGGAAAATAAATTAAACATGAGTAAGAGAAAGCAATGTTGAAGTGCATCAGAAAAGAACTGAAGTAAATTTACTATTTTTCTTCTGCCCAGTCCATCATGAATTGAACACATTCACTTTATTTCACAAAAAAAAAATCATCCAGGTGATTTCCGCCAGGGTGTCGGCCTTTAAACATCCATTGCAATAATTATGAAATGCACAGATGGAAGCTCTGCTTCTGATTATTCTTTCCTCTGGTGGAGGACCTGGCTTTGCATTGGGAAAATGGCTGTACTGGGATACAAGCTTCTGTTCTGCAATCTACATTGTATCACCAACTTGGTGTATTTTTGGGTAACATAAATGAAGGAAGTGTGGAGTTGAACCTAGGTTAATATAGTTTTTGCTCACATACTGAAGTAAAAGCAGATCAAATAGCTTAGAGTAAATTGAATTATTTCATCAATTTTCATCCTAATTAAAGGAAATGCTCCTTGAGACTGTATGAAGAACAGTAGGTCAGCACTGCTCACTCAACTAATCCCAGCATAAACAGATTGAGTCACAGAAACTAGTCTTTAGTCACCATCTGGGGAAGCCACCAAGTATCTATCAATACTAGTACCATTTGTCAGCTCTTGGCCCCTTAGTCTTCTATGCCATAATATATTGCAGAGCTTATCTCAATACTTCTTGAATGTTGTCACAGTATCTTCCTCTCTATCTTCTGAGGCTTTGAGTTCCAGGTTTCAACCAACCTCTGTGAAAAAAAATCTTCCCATGTCATATAAATGTTCTACTGATTATGTTATATCTATGTTGTCTGGTCTTAAAGGTCATGATTACCCCTCATAATTCTGTACCCTTCAATCAGGTCACTATACCAAGGAAATGGGTAATGCAGCAGTTAGTGCAACGCCATTACAGTGTCAGCAATCGGGACAGGGGTTTGAATCCCGCGCGGATCGTAAGGAGTTTGTATGTTCTCCCTGTATCTGCGTGGGTTTTCTCTGGGGGCTCCGGACTCCTCCCCCCATTCAAAATCTACTGGGGGTGCAGGTTAATTAGGTATAAATTGGGGAGCAAGGACTCATGGGCCAAGAATGGCCTGTTACCCTGCTGTATGTCTAAATTAAAAATAAAATTAAATTAGAAAGCAAATCCAACCTATCCAGTCTCTGAAATGTTCCATCCCAGTCAACATCCAGTAAGTATTGTTTACATCCTTTCCAGGTACATCACATCCATCCTCAACTGTGGCAACCAAACGGCACACAGTATAGGAAGGATGTGATTGCATCATTAGAAAATTGAGGGTGATCTCATATAAAAAAATTATGAAAGGAACATGGAGGTTGATTCCATCACAGGTTAATCTAGACTTGGGGAAGCACCTTTAAGACAGGTAAGGAAGAATTGCTTCTCCCAGAGAGGAATGAATCTGTGGAATTCTCTGCCCAAGGAACCAGTAGAAGCTGCTTCATTGAATATATTTAAGGCACAGATATATAATGTTTTGAAGGACAGGGCAATTAAAAGTTATGGGGGCAGGTGGGTACTCTGTGGAATACAGCTCGCTGGGGACGTAAGAGGCCCACGTGCAGTGTCTGGGTGGCAGTGGGGGTGTGAAGGAATCCAAATGGGCCCGGAGGTGGAGGAAGTAGACTGTGTGGTGACTGCTGGGGGTTGTGAGGTGCGTTGACTAACTTACCGGGTAGGGCGAGCTGTGCACCGTAGGCCAGCTTGGCTGATGACACCTGTAGGTCTTCTTTGGCTGTTGAGCGGATGCCCAGGAGCACCCAAACAGCTCGTCCACCCAGTCGGGCCCGGTGAGGCGGGCCGTCAGTACCGACTTAAAGTGGCGGTGCAATCGCTCGACTAGCCCATTGGCTTAGGGGTGATATAGTTCGATTCCCAGCCTGTTGGTGAGCTGTGCCCAGAGCGCAGAGGTGAACTGGACACCCCGATCACTGATGAGGTGGTTCGGGCCAACGAGTGGTGTGCTCTATCACTGTGAAAAGGTAACAGTTACCTCGGAAAACGGGTAAGGGTCAGATGATGTCCACATGTATGTGGCTGAACCATTCCTGGACGTTTTTGAAATCTTGTATGGGTGCTCTGGTGTGCCTGTGTACCTTGGAAAGCTGGCAATGGGTGCAGGTTCTGGCCCAGTCTGGAATCTGCTTCCGAAAGCCCGTGCCAGATGAAACGTTCTGCCATCAAACGGACCTGATAGAAGGGTGGGAAAGGTCATGGATATTGTGGAAGACTTGCCTGGGGAACCACTGGACGCAGGATGCCCGTGGAGACATCACACAGGACGGTGCCCTCAATGTGAGGAGTCGGGAGGTCCTGGAACCGCAGGTCCGTGATGGCAGTCCTGAAGGCCCGTGTCTCCTCGTCAGACTTCTGGTCCTGGGTGAGTTGGTCGAAGTCGAGACCGGGTGTCAGCGCGCAAATGGCCGGTCGTGAGAGTGCGTCGGTGACCAGGTGTCTTTCCCTACCTTGTGCCAAATGTCGGTGGTGAACTCCGACTCGAAGAAGAGGTGACGCTGTTGGCGGGCCGACAAGGGATCTCTTGCCGTAGTGAGCGCCTGAGTGAGAGGTTTGTGGTCGGTAAAAATGGTGAAAGGCCTCCCCTCCAAGAAATAGTGGAAATGACGCACCGCCAGGTACATGCCCAATAACTCACGATCGAAAGCATTATACTTGCACTCTGGCAGGCGAAGAAGTCGGCTAAAGAATGCCAGTGGTTTCCACTGTCCATTCATCTGCTGCTCCAGGACAGTGCCAACGGCTGTGGCAGAGGCATCGACGGAGAGCGCCATATGCAGGTCAGTGCATGGGTAGATGAGCAGGGTAGCCTTCGCGAGGGCATCTTTTGTAGCTTTGAATGCCCTGCTGGCCTCTGGAGTCCAGGCAAATGTCTTGTCTTGGGCCATGATGAGGGCAAAGAGTGGCTGCATGATGCGTGCAGGGTCTGGAATGAAGCGGTTATAGAAATTGACCATACCCGCAAACTCCTGTAGCCCCTTGAGATTGTCCGGGCATGGGAACTCCCTGACTGCAGCAACCTTTGTAGCGGCAGGTGTAGCTCCTTCGGCTATGCTGGTATGACTCAGGAACTGCATGGACTCTTTCCCAAACTGGCATTTGGCTGGATTGATCATTAGGTCGAAGTCGGCAAGACGGGAGAAGAAGGTGCTCAGGTGAGACGTGTTGTGCCCGGTCTCTGCTGGCAACAAGGATGTCATCCAGGTAAATGAATATGAAATTTAAATCTCTGTCCACAGTGTCCATGAGGTGCTGGAAGGTCTGGGTGGTGTTCTTGAGACTGAACGGCATGTGTAGGAACTTGAACAAGCCGAAGGGGGTGGTGATGGCCATTTTGGGTATGTCCTTGGGGTCCACCGGGATTTGGTGATAACCGTGCACCAGGTCAACCTTGGAGAATACCCTTGTGCCATGCAGGTTGGCCGTAAAGTCCTGGATGTGAGGGATCGGGTAACGGTCAGGTACTGTCACTTCGTTAAGCCTTCGATAATCTCCGCAGGGGCGCCAGCCGCTGAAGGCTTTCGGGACCAGGTGGAGTGGTGAGGCCCAAGGACTGTTGGAGTGTCGAATGCCCCCCAGCTCCTGCAGATACGAGAACTCTTCCTTCGCTATCTGGAGCTTATCCGGCGGAAGATGGCGTGCCTTGGCATGGACCGCCGGGCCTTGGGTGGGGAAGTAACGAAACACCCTGTGGCGTGGTGAGGTGGTGGAGAACTGCGGTTTGAGGAGGGATGGGAACTCATCCAGGATATGCTGAAACTTGGTGTGCTGACTGTGGCCATCTGCGGCTGCTCTGTGCGGGAGGCGTTGAGGCGAATGGATTGTGGCATCTACCAGTCACTTACCTCGAATGTCGACCAGCAGTCCATGGGTGAGGAGGAAGTCAACACCCAGGATGGTGGTTGGGAGGGACGAAACACAGAACCTCCATGAAAACTTCCGCTGGCCGATCTGGAAGTGGACAGTCTTGTGTCCATATGTTTGGATTTCCATCGAATTGGCTGCACGGAGGGGAGGTCTTCGAGGCCGTTTCCAGGACTCGATGGCTGTGGCCGGGATGATGCTGATCTGGGCCCCGGTGTCGATGAGGAAGCGTCAGCCGCTGATTGAATCCTGCAGGTAGAGAAGGCTGTGTTCTTGGCCAGCCGCCGCAGCCATTAACAGCACACAGCCTGGTCGTTTCCCTGGACACTTCCGAGCCTTGGCTCCCCAGCGCTGGTGGAAGAAGCAGAAGCCTTAAGTGGATGGCTTGCTTTTGGCTATGCTCTTTAAGGCCCCTGCAGGGGCCGGGTGTTCCACCGCAGCGCTAGAGGAAGGCTTGGTGTGGTAATGCCCATGACTCATAACCTGCTGGACTGCTGAGCCCTATGGGAATCATTCGAGCCATAGCTCTTGAGCCTTTTGAGCAACCTTCCTAGGGTCGATGAAGCTCTCCTGGGACAGTAACAGCGAGATGTCTTCAGGCAGATGGTTGAGAAAGATGCGCTCGAAGAGTGGGCAGATGGTGTGATCACCCATGAGCACGAGCATCTCATCCATCAACTCGAATGGAGTTCTGTCCCCCAAGGTGTCAAGGCGCAGCATCCGAGCGGCATGTTGGTGCCTGGAGAGGCTGAGGGAGCTGGTGAGCACCCGCTTGATGGTCCCATACTTATCTTCCACGGGTGGGTGCTGAAAGAGATGCAGCACTCGTTTGGTGGTGGCCTGGTCCAGGGTGGCGACCACATGGTAAAACTTGGTCAAATCCGATGAAATCTGGCGGAGGTGAAACTGATCCTCTGCGTGGCTGAACCAGGTCTCCGGCTCCTGAACCCAGAAGTTAGGAAGCTTGGTGGCTATAGCGTTGATCGAAGGGTCATTCATGTCGGGTTCAAAGATGTTTGAACCTGTTGGGGTCACCAATTGTAGCAGCGGCTACACTGCTAATTGAAGGATCGCACAACCAGACGGGTTGAGTTCAGTGAGCAAAACTGATTTATTGCAGGCTGCCTGGCTGGTCTTATACTCCCAGCCTGGACCTGGCTGAGAATCGCGCTGGGGTGCCCCGACATCACTGGGGCTTCTGAGCCCGGTGCTGAGGTTGGGAGGAAACCCCCGACGGCGCCATTTTGGCCGGCTGCTCTGCCGTGTGCATGACAAGCGGGGCCGATTCGCTTGCCTAATGACATACGGCCACACTGTAATGAATTTTACCTTCATTAAAATATGTATTGTTTGCTCACAAGCCTAACATAATGCAATCTATCAAAAACAGTTTTGATACCATTATGAAGTTGAACAAGGAAGTCTGCTGACACTGGGGTCGAGTGTAATATAGAAATGTGCTCAAGAAACTCAGCAGGTCATGCAGCATCCAAAGGAAGCAAAGGGCCATTAATGTTTTGGGTATACGTCCTTTGTCAAGGGTATGGGGAGGAGAGGAGAGAAGGGAGGAAGGGGAATGGGTAGGACCCCAGGTTAGCAGATAAGAGGTCACAAGTAGATACAGTGGGTGGGTGGGGGGTGAGAGTAAAAGAGAAAAAAGCTGAGAAGTGTTGGGGAGAGAGTAGCTCTCTGATAGGAGAGGGAAGGAAAGGGCATAGAGGAAAGGAGATAGAGAGAAATCAAAAGACAGTGACTCGGGGGAAGGGTTTAACAAAAATTGGAGAAGTCTATGTTAACGCTGTCTGGTTGGAGAGTGCCCAGATGGAATATAAGATGTTGTTCCTCCAACTTATGGATAGCCTGTTTGGCGTGAGGCCACGGATAGACATAATGGTGGAGGAATTGTGTGTGGAATTGAAATGGTTGGCCACTGGGAGGTCCATAAGATCTAAGAATTAGGAGCAGAAGTAGGCCATTCAGCCCATCAATTTTGCTCCACCATTCTGATCCATTCTCCCACTCATCTTCATTTCCCTACATTCTCCCAATAACTCTTGAGACCCTGACTATTTAGATAACTATCAATCTCTGCCTTAAATACAGCCAACGACTTGGCCTTCAAGGCCAACTGTGGTGTTAAATTTAGAAATTCACCTTTCTCTGATTAAAGTAATCCCTCTGCATCTCTACTTTAAATGGGCACCCTTCAATATTGAAGTTGTGACCTCCAGGCCTTGACTCACTTACCATGGGAAACAACTTTGCCACATCTACTCTGTCCAGGTCTTTCCACATTCAAAATGCTACTATGAGGTCCAGCCTCATTCTTCTGAACTCCAAGGAGTGTGGACAAGAGCCGTCAAATGTGCTTCATTTGCTAATCCCTTTATTTCAGGAATCTTTCTTGTGAATCTTCTCTGAATCCTCTTCAACACATCCTTTCTTGAATAAGGAATCCAAAACTGTACCCCATACTCCAAGTGAGGCAATGTCAATGCCCTATAAAGTTCTTGCTATTGCATTGGACAGTGTGAGGGTGCTCAACGAAATGATCTCCCAGTCTCCATTCAGTCTCAATGATGTAGAGGAAGTCACAACGGGATGCAGTAAATGACCCCTACAGTTTCACAAGAGGTGTTACTTCACTCGGAAGGACTGACTGGAGCCCCAAATAATGGTGAGTGAGGAGCCGTGGTGCAAGTGTGATATCCTCATGACTCCTTCTAATATGACTGTGGATTTATAAATGTGTACATTGTAACTTTTTCTTATTAAATCTACAACCAACGACCCGATCCCCGATTCTTACCAATTAATATTAGAGATTTGTGTCCACCCTTTCCTTGTTCAATGTGCATACAAACATTTGACAAAATCCATAATGTTCCAGGCAATATTTATTACTTGTTCTCTCAAAATGGAGTGTTTTCATTTCTTTTGTTCTGAACAAAAGAAGTCTACTTGCAAGTAGACAAGACAATTTTTATTTTTACATTAAGTATGTAAATTCTGGTTTTGGACTCAAATTCACAGCAGATTTAACTACAGACAGCAGGATAATGCTGCTATTTTACTTTTTATCTATTCTATGCAAACAGTGGCTGCTGGTTTTGTGAATATGGTATCTGGATAAATGTGTAAAAAAAGGAATCTCAAGAATGATTTCATGGTAGAGAATTGGACAGCAGGAGGAGAAACCAGAACAGCGTTCTTTTCCCCTGAGGGTATATTTAACAGGTTATCTTCATGTATGCACCTTCTTTGAATCTTCAGTCTACTCATGGGTGCTAAAACGTTGACAACAAATTGAAAATATGGCCCCTGACATAAATTATGATCCTGTGTGTAGAGGTGGATAGTTCATAAAGATATCAAACTAGCTCCAATAAATAATCAGTCCAAAATAATCTCTCCAAATAGTTCACATATTGCAAGGAATTTAGTATAATTGGTACAATCTCCATTCATCCAAAAGATTACATGCCTGCCAACTTCAAGACCAATGGCAATTGGACAAATGCACGTGAAACAGGAATAGTAACTCGCTGGCTCTTAACCGATTGGATCCACAGACAGTAAGCCAGTCATTGACCATCAGACCACTATTGAAAATGGACAAATAACAAAACTCAACATGGATTATTCTAGACTGAATAATTTATCATAGCCACGTAAAACATCATTTTTATATGAGATTCTCAGTCTAATGTATTCAAAGAAAGTGTTATGGTGAAGTAGAGGGATGGCACATTTGGTGTAGCGTTAACGCAATGCTGTTATAGCGCCAGCAACTGGGATTGGAATTTTAATCCCCCGCAGTCTGTAAGGAGTTTGTACGTTCTTCCTGTGTCTGCATGGGATTCCTCTGGGGGTTCCAGCTTCCTCCCACCATTTGAAATGTTCCAGGTTAACTGGGCGTAATTATGCAGGACGGGCTCATGGGCTGAAATGGCCTGGCACCGTGTTGAGTGTCTCAATTAAAAAAAATTAAAAATCTAAAACCCGAGTTCTTCCCTGTATATTCATCCTCTGCTTCAAATATCTTCATCAATGGATTTGGAACCTAGTTCTTAATCTCTTACTCATAATTATGGTCCTTCCCCACATTTATATCTTTAAGAGCTTTGTTTAATTACAATTCATGACATGCATTTTCACTACATTGTTTAATGAAAATCTATAATATGTTTTTTTAAATAGTTTAAAGCAGTTATGGGTCATTACTGGTGATTCTTCCTTATCTCCTTTATTACACATTTTTCCGCAACTTTTTAAAAGTTCTTCAATTTTCGTCAGCTCATTTAGTAACTAGAGGCAATGTTTTCTTAAATGCCCTTTCACCATTAAACAACAATTAAAAGTTTGACTAAATCTTTGGATGCTTCTTTTGGTCTTTGTGGCTTCAACACAATCTTTTCTAAGTTTACTTCTGACTGAGTAAATACAGGACCTATTGATTATCCACCTGTTCACTGCCAGTTTTTGTGGATATCAGAATTAAAACTTGCTACTGGAGTGGTATAAGAGGATTGAAGGAAAGCAAATGTACTGAAGTTCCCTTGTTCAATAAAGGTAATAGGGAGAATCCTAGGAATTATAGACCAGTGTGGAGGAACAAAAGGATCTTAGGGTCCAAGTGCACAGATCCCTCAAAGTTGCGGTGCAAGTTGATAGCATAGTTAAGAAGGTGTGTGATGAGTTGGCCTTCATTAGTCGGTGACTGAGTGGAAGAGCTGCAAGGTAATATTGCAACTCAATAAAACTCTGGTTAGACTACATTTAGAGCATTGTGTTTTGTCCTGGTCATCTCTTTCTAGGAAGGATATAAAAGCTTTAGATAGGATGCAGAGGAGAAATATCAGGAAGCTGCTCGGGTTAAATAATGCCTTACAAGGAAAGATTGAGTGAGCAAGGGCTTTTCTCTTTGGAGCCTTGGAGAATGAGAGGTGATTTGAAAGAGGTACATAACATTATCAGGTGCAAAGATTAAGTGGATAGTCACTAGCTTTTTTGCAGAGCATCAATGGCCAATACCAGAGATGATCTGAGTGGAGGAAAGTTTAAGAGAGATGATAAAGGCATTTATTTTGTACAGAGTGGTGGGGACCTGGAATGTACTGGCGGGAAGAGTGATTGAGGCAAATAAAATAGGGTCATTTAAATGTTTCTTAGATGTTCACATAGATGTAAGAAAAATCAAAAGTTATGGGCTATGAGGGAAGAAAGGATAGATTGTTGTGGAGTAGATTTTTTATAGGTCAACACAATATTGTCGGCCAAAAGACCTTTATTGTGCTATACTGTTCTATATTCTAAAATCAACCACTGATACTTTTATGCTTCTGGTTGACAATTACATAATCAATGAAGTTGCCAAGTGTCCAGTAGAAGTCATTTTTTTCCTTTTTAAATCTGATATATTCTTAAAATGTGCTGACAACTCATCTGGCTAACATATTATATCAGATACAAACATCTGTCTGGAACTAAATTCATGTATGAGTACCTAGCTTGATACAAAATCTGATCAGATACCAGCATTTGAGTAACAGCATGCTCCTTAGGATTGAATACACAGAGAGTGAAAAATGAATTGGAATCCCTGCACAGTTCCCTTGTTGCTTTGTGCAAAAGTTTAGCCTTACTCAAACATGACCATTGTAGATATTAAAGATGATGAACTATATCTTGGGAATATTCTTTAAACTGTAGGACCAAAATTGAAGCTGGCTGGGGATAGTAATCATAATTTAACTCAAATTTGTTCTGGAATTTAAAATAGCAGTATTACATAACACTGGTAAACCTTTCAGCATTAACCATTCATTGATAAAACAATGATTAATTAGTTCATAAATCCTCAATTTTATTATTTTCTTTTTATCTTCTCAACTTTCCTGAACTATCTAGGTTGATGAGGTTCACCTTTCTCTTTGCCATCTTCACACACCATTTGGCTGATACATTGCACATTAGGTAGTCATAACTTACACTGATTAATGGGGCAAAATATCTTATGCCTTTTTTGTGATAGTACAGTGGATAATGGAAATTAATGAGAAGAGAACAGATTTACTATTCAAACCTCCCTAGTACTGCTTGTTCATTTTCCAGCATATTGAATTTGAGATGTTGTAGAGAATATATTTTCAATACTTTGATCAAAACAGCCAAAGCAGGAAAGTCTCCTACCTTTTTGCAGATGTCCTCTTTGCTGTCATCGTACTTCTGCTGTATTCTCTCCTCCAGGAAATAGATCCGGAGCTTGAGGCTGAAATTTTCTTTTTTCAAGTCATTTAGATGCTGGGAAAGAGTACGGTAACCATTAGACATGGCAGGTGATATGGGGGTGGGGGGGGGGGCTTTTGCCCCCCCACCTCACTCAGTGCAGTAACATTTCAAAATTCCTTCGAAGTAAAACCACTGAATCACTGTGAAAGTTGTTTAGCACACAGTCAGTGTGCCATCACAGCTCATGTTAGAGTATAGGGAAAGCTGAAAGTCTTTTTTTAACTCAAAGAGGAATGTTAGGAATCTTGAACAGACCAGTAGACAGCTTGACAAGTGGCACAAGTGATGTAAACTGATCTCATTGCTGGTGAGAAACCCTGACTAATTTCATATCATCTTATTAGTTTCATATTGACGGATCCCTGCTCGTCTCCTTTCCCAGCAATATTTCACTTTGAACAGATGATACAATTGCTGAGCAAGTGTTAGGAATAAACAAGTGTGATGGATAAACTTTATCATCATGCCCAATATTTAATAAAATGGTTAGAACATACAATATTACAGCACAGTACAGGCTCTTTGGCCTTCAGTGTTGTGTCAACCTTGTAAACCTACTCCACAGCAATCCAATGTTTTCCACTCTTTTAACATTGCACAGATTGATTCATTTCAAATCATTATTAAAAATTAACATTTAAAATTCTATTTAGATGAAAGGGGATATATAAAGACTATAGATGTTGGAATCTGCAGATGGTGAAGACGGAGAAACTTCACCCAGAGCACTGAATGCAGTAGACTGCATCTGTTTTCAAGGTGAGGATTATCAGGATATCTGATATGCTTTACTTTTTCAATAAATTTAGCTTCCTCTCCACTGAACATCTCCCTCGATTTCCAGTATTTCTCATCTACCTCTCCACAAACAGAACAGAGGCAGTGATCTCTTGGTCCTCACCTTTCACTGTGTGCACTTCTGCGACCAGCACATCATTCATTGTCATATCTGCCAGCTTCAATTTGATCCCATTACCAACCTGGCCTATCACATTCTGTGCTTTCAATGTGCCCTCCTCTACAATGGAAAGACCAAGCATAGACCAGGTGATTATTTTACTAAACGTCAACACTCTGCCACAATAGTAATCATGGTTAAAATGGTTGCAAGCCATTTTAACTTTCCACCCCATTGCAACACCAAACTGTCCATCTTTATCCTCCTCCACTCCTGTGGGAGGCCAATCTTAAACTAGAGGAACTCCACTCTATTCTGCCTAGTTAGTTGAAACAGTTAGTGGGCAGCATGGTTAGTGGGGGTGGCATGTTTAACGTGGCAGTTAACACAATGTTGTTATAGCACTAGAGATCCAAGTTTGTATCCAGCACTGTCTGAAAAGAGTTTATATGTTCTCCCTGTGACTTGTGTGGGTTTCCTCCAGGTGCTCCAGTTTCCTCCCGGCCTTCAAAACATACGGGAGGTGGAAGGTTAATTGGGATATTTGGCCAGCACAGGCTCATGGCCCAGAAGGGCCTGTGACTGTGCTGTATGTCTGAATTTTTTAAAAATAAATTTTATTTATGGCACAGTAGAAGCCAATTCTGGCTAGTTTAAACCATTCTACACAATAGTCTACAATCCAATGACATAAAAATTGAATTCTCCAATTTCAAATAACCTGCACCTTATCTGTTCCTTTCTCTCTCCTTTTTAATCCACCCAGATGCTCCCACACATCATTTTCCTTTCAACCTCTTTCCTCCCCCCCACCCCCCAACCCGCTCCCCCACCACCCCCCCTGTGTCCATCCCCTGAAACCTGTTTCTTTCCTGGTTCCATTTGCCCATCACCCTCACACTCAATCCATTGGGTTCCGAAACCCCTCTTTCCGTTGTTCCAATCTGCAGCCATTCATCCTTTTCCTGGTTCCACTAATCACTTTCTTATCAGATTCCATAAATCTGCACCCCTTTGTTGTCTCCACATCACCTCCTAGCCTCTGTTGCTCCCTTTACCCTTCCCTCCCCAAACAGGTTCCATCTGCCCATTAATGCTTTTTCACCTGGATTTATCTATTGGTTGCTAGCTCCTATCTCACCTCTTTACTTTGGCTATCTTCCCTATACACGATCAGACCTGATGCAGGTTCAAAGTTCAAATTTATTATCAGAGTGACATGACATCATATACTGTAAATATAAGCGCACAGAAATGCTGGAAAGACTCTGCTGGTCTCGCAGTATCCATAGGAGGTAAAGATACATAAGTGACGATTCGGGCATGAGCCCTCCTTCAATGTATGAATGAAAAGAAGGTAGGCATCTGAATTAAAGACTGGGTAGAGAAAGGGGGATAAATGGGAGGGGGAGAAGTCCAGACTAACAGACAAAAGATGTTAATTGGATATGATAAGGTAAAAGTAAAAATGCACAATGCTGGAGAAACTCAGCAGGTCATACACTCCTTTATATAGCAAAGGTAAAAATACATAACTGGTGTAAGAATTGATTTTGGCTTTGTGAAAGGAGGCAAAGAGGGAAAGGGAAAGAGAGAGAGAGAGAACTAGAGAAATGGAGATGGGGAAGAAGATGTGGAGGGGGTGGGGGTGGATTTTAACAAAAACTGGAGAAGTCGATGTTAACCATCTGGTTGGAGGGTGCCCAGACAGAATATCAGAATATGACAGAATATTAGAATATGGAAAGAGGGGAAACCGAGGATAGCACTAGATAAATTAACAGAATGGTACAAACAAGAATGCTTACAACTACCAAACTTTAAGAATTATTATAGAGCCGCACAATTAAGACACCTATCAGATTTTTATCAAACAAGGGATAAACCAGATTGGACCAGATTAGAACTAGATAAAATAGGGGAGAAGATACCTGAACATATACTATATAAATGGGATGAAAAATTGGTAGGAATTCACCGGTATTGCATCATCTGCTCAACATTTGGAAGAAGATTCACGTAGAAAGGAATAAAACAAATTACCAACTACCAAAACTAATAGTGATGCAAAATCAACTAATCCCTTTCACAATAGATAACCTTTCCTTCAGAGAATGGGAGAGAAAAGGGATCAAAAGAATAGAAAATAGTTTTTTGGGAAATAAATTATTATCCTTTGAATAAATGAAGGATAAATATAATATAACTCACGATTCAATCTTTGCATACCACCAGCTGAAAACCTACTTGAAGGACAAATTGGGAAATAGTCTGAGGTTACCAGAAGGAAGCAATTTTGAATATGTGATTACAGACACAATGATAATTAAAAAAATTATAACAAACATGTACATCAAACTGCAAGAAAAGGAGAACAAGGAAACAAACGGTAAACCTAAACAAAAATGGGAACAAGATCTAAACATAAAGATAAAGAATGAAACATGGGAAAAGCTATGCTCCAGAACTATGAGAAATACAATAAACACGAGGTTACGCATGATACAATATAATTGGTAACACAGGCTATACACCACGCCCCAAAAGTTAAATAAATGGGACCCAACAGTATCAGAGAGATGTTTTCGCTGTAAAAAGGAAACAGGAACAACAATTCATGCAATTTGGACATGTGAGAAAGTGAAAAAATTTTGGGAAGATCTAAACCAGATATTAAATAAAATCACAAAAAGCAATATACCAAAAAACCCAGAGATCTTCCTCCTAAGTAATATAAGAAATAAAGATTTTGGACTCGATTTGGATGGAGCACAAAAAAGATTTGTTATGATAGCCCTAGCTGTAGCAAAAAACTTGAGAATACAACAATGGTACATAGAAATGAATAAATGTATACCATTAGAAAAAATAACATATAATTTAAGAAATAACATCACAATATTCGAACAAATATGGGAGCCATACATGAAACACAATAGAGAAATCCTACCATGAACTTCCACCACCTAAAATGACAGAAGGAGAAGACAACGAAAAGAACTGACTTAGTAAAATTTCTTGTTTATTTTTATTAAGTGACAACATTGTTTAACGGGTTTAATGTATCTTATAGATTGAACCTCAAATAAATGGGAAAGGGGGTGAGGGAGGGAGGGAAGGGAGGGGGGAAAAGGGGGAGAAAATGACACCCAACCCCAACCAACCAATTTTCCCTTGCATCCGCTGCAACCGTGTCTGCCTGTCCCGCATCGGACTTGTCAGCCACAAACGAGCCTGCAGCTGACGTGGACATTACCCCTCCATAAATCTTCGTCCGTGAAGCCAAGCCAAAGAATATATTCAAGAGAAAAAATGTCTGTATGTATCTTGGTCAATATGGTTTATAGTTTATGCAGCCATCTTCAGCGCAAACTCCGGGAGATCCAAAATGAGTGGTGGACTAGCCTCGCCAAACGAACACAGCTCAGCGCGGACATTGGCGACTTCAGGGGTTTCTACGAGGCTCTAAAGGCTGTGTACGGCCCCTCACCCCAAGTCCAAAGCCCGCTGCGCAGCTCAGACGGCAAAGTCCTCCTCAGCGACAAGATCTCCATCCTCAACCGATGGTCAGAACACTTCCAATCTCTTTTCAGTACCAACCGCTCAGTCCAAGATTCCGCCCTGCTCCAGCTCCCTCAACAGCCCCTAAGGCTAGAGCTGGATGAGGTTCCCACCCTGGATGAGACATATAAGGCAATCGAACAACTGAAAAGTGGCAAAGCAGCAGGTATGGATGGAATCCCCCCAGAAGTCTGGAAGGCTGGCGGCAAAACTCTGCATGCCAAACTGCATGAGTTTTTCAAGCTTTGTTGGGACCAAGGTAAACTGCCTCAGGATCTTCGTGATGCCACCATCATCACCCTGTACAAAAACAAAGGCGAGAAATCAGACTGCTCAAACTACAGGGGAATCACGTTGCTCTCCATTGCAGGCAAAATCTTCGCTAGGATTCTACTAAATAGAATAATACCTAGTGTCGCTGAGAATATTCTCCCAGAATCACAGTGCGGCTTTCGCGCAAACAGAGGAACCACTGACATGGTCTTTGCCCTCAGACAGCTCCAAGAAAAGTGCAGAGAACAAAACAAAGGACTCTACATCACCTTTGTGACCTCACCAAAGCCTTCGACACCGTGAGCAGGAAAGGGCTTTGGCAAATACTAGAGCGCATCGGATGTCCCCCAAAGTTCCTCAACATGATTATCCAACTGCACGAAAACCAACAAGGTCGGGTCAGATACAGCAATGAGCTCTCTGAACCCTTCTCCATTAACAATGGCGTGAAGCAAGGCTGTGTTCTCGCACCAACCCTCTTTTCAATCTTCTTCAGCATGATGCTGAACCAAGCCATGAAAGACCCCAACAATGAAGACGCTGTTTACATCCGGTACCGCACGGATGGCAGTCTCTTCAATCTGAGGCGCCTGCAAGCTCACACCAAGACACAAGAGAAACTTGTCCGTGAACTACTCTTTGCAGACGATGCCGCTTTAGTTGCCCATTCAGAGCCAGCTCTTCAGCGCTTGACGTCCTGCTTTGCGGAAACTGCCAAAATGTTTGGCCTGGAAGTCAGCCTGAAGAAAACTGAGGTCCTCCATCAGCCAGCTCCCCACCATGACTACCAGCCCCCCCACATCTCCATCGGGCACACAAAACTCAAAACGGTCAACCAGTTTACCTATCTCGGCTGCACCATTTCATCAGATGCAAGGATCGACAATGAGATAGACAACAGACTCGCCAAGGCAAATAGCGCCTTTGGAAGACTACACAAAAGAGTCTGGAAAAACAACCAACTGAAAAACCTCACAAAGATAAGCGTATACAGAGCCGTTGTCATACCCACACTCCTGTTCGGCTCCGAATCATGGGTCCTCTACCGGCACCACCTACGGCTCCTAGAACGCTTCCACCAGCGTTGTCTCCGCTCCATCCTCAACATCCATTGGAGCGCTCACACCCCTAACGTCGAGGTACTCGAGATGGCAGAGGTCGACAGCATCGAGTCCACGCTGCTGAAGATCCAGCTGCGCTGGATGGGTCACGTCTCCAGAATGGAGGACCATCGCCTTCCCAAGATCGTTTTATATGGCGAGCTCTCCACTGGCCACCGTGACAGAGGTGCACCAAAGAAAAGGTACAAGGACTGCCTAAAGAAATCTCTTGGTGCCTGCCACATTGACCACCGCCAGTGGGCTGATAACGCCTCAAACCGTGCATCTTGGCGCCTCACAGTTTGGCGGGCAGCAGCCTCCTTTGAAGAAGACCGCAGAGCCCACCTCACTGACAAAAGGCAAAGGAGGAAAAACCCAACACCCAACCCCAACCAACCAATTTTCCCTTGCAACCGCTGCAATCGTGTCTGCCTGTCCCGCATCGGACTGGTCAGCCACAAACGAGCCTGCAGCTGACGTGGACTTTTTTTACCCCCTCCATAAATCTTCGTCCGCGAAGCCAAGCCAAAGAAGAAGAAGATGGTTTATAGTGTGAAAAATAAAAAAAAAAGAGGCCAGCACCTTTTTCCTGCGGTGAAAGTAGCAAACACCAGAGGACATCTGAACAAAGTGAGGCAGGAAAGTTTAGGGGAGTGTCAGAGGTAAGTTTTTTTATACCGAGAATAGTTGGTGCCTGGAATGCATTGGGAGGAGTGGTGGCAGATCTGAGTGCAATAGGAACATTTAAAAGACTCTTAGGCACATGGATGAAAGAAAAATAGAGGATTATGAGGTAGGGAAGGTTTAGTGTTTTGAGTACATTTACTGTATATAGGTGTTGTGAACTGGGATTCACTAGAAGGGTGCTGTACTGATGAATGGTCCTGCCTCCCGCCTCCTCCCCCTGGGGCCCGTATATTACCCTTGTTTCCCACCTAGACCCAGAACCCCTCTGAAGCCTGTTCATGAACTCTACCTATGTTGTAAGCTAATAAAAGCATTTGTTTTCCCTCCAGTCGAGTGTGAGCTTTTATCTCACACTACAAGCTCAACTAGACCCACCAAGAGACAAAGATTAAGTAAAGCTCAGCTGTAGGAATATTACAGAGAGTAAATAAATGCAGTTCTGGACTGGATTGAAAATATGGCACAGTAGCTTCTTTGAGCAGAAGTTCTTCCAAAAAATATGAAGCATGTTTTAAAGAACTCTGAAAATTCTCTTAAAAAAGGCATAAAAAGAAATTATCCCTCTCCTGAAAAGAGTTAGTTCAATTTGAGAGTGTCATGAAAGACAAATCGATCACAACTTTTAAGAAGGAATTAAATTTAAAAAAAAAACTTTGTAAGTTCAACTGAGAATCCATCTAATCCCAAAGAAAATGGTACAAGTGAATAGAATGAGTGAATTGTTTGGTGTAGAAGGAGAAACACAAGAACTTAATTGACTTGAGCAAACTGGGAGGAGCTGGAGGCACTCAGCTGGAGAGGCAGCATCTTGAAAATGGGTCTCAAATTAAAACATTGTCCATTTCTCGCCATGTTGAATTGCTTGCTCCGAGACAGGTAGAAACCCCAGTGTTTTACCAGGTGGCCATCTTGATATCTGCTGCTGGGCTTCTGGTGATGTACAGTTGGACACATGCAGACTGTGGGCTGCTGGAGACTGGCTCATGGAACCAGGTATTGGAATCGGGGATTCAAGAGGGTGCTGAGGGCAAGAAAGGCTCCTGAAGGGCCTCATGCACCTAAGGCCTCCTGATATTATCAGAGTTTTGGAGCTCATGCTGTCAATAGTTTGTACTATTGGGGAATTTTTTGCGCAGTTGCAGAGGCTGAGGGAGGGCTGGAGACAAATCCACAGACATTCAGTGACTAAAGAGACTCTCTTTTGCTTCTCTTTCTCTTGTTAGGGGTGCCAGGCAAAGCTCATAATGACTCTTTGTTTGCCTTACAGCAGACAACAGTTGAAGTACCGGTATATCATGTAATTTACATTTTCATGTATTATTAGATGACCATAAAAGGAACCTAGATATCTGGTTGCACTAATGGCACTGAAATTAAATGTCTGCATTTGTTTACTGCTATCAGCCTCCTATATATGCAATTCTTCTACTGATGTTGAATTAACTAAAACCATGCTTCCAGAGCATTCCAGTGAAGACTGATGTCTCACGCATTTTCTCAAGAGTTCTTGATAGCCTGGTATTGAACAAATACAATCAATGAGAAACATAAATTTGTACCCAAATGTCGAGAAGAAACCCAAGTACAATCTCATCAAACAAACAACCCGATAAGAGAAAGCAAAAAGAAACATGAGCAAATTGACTTAAGTTTATTTCCAACTTCAAATTAAATTACAAAAAAATTAACTGTATATAAATAAAGCATCAGCATGACATTGGAACAAGTTCATCTCCAATATAGCATTAACAAAGTCATATCAAGGTTGAATTATAGCACTTTGTGACTAATCACTGGAAGACAAGGGCAATCTATATTAATTTTGTAGTATTTGCTTTAAATCTCTTTTCTGTTTGGAATCAACTTGTGATGATTGAACTAAGTGAAAAAAAATTGACATGTAGAAATTGATAGACATACCCATGTCTAGAATCTAAAGAGGGAGTACAATGTTTTGGGATGAAAGCTTCACCACTTAACTTTTAATGAGAGATTAAAAAGTAATCCAGGAGTATAACTAAAGGCCCTTTCAGGTGGCCCAACCCCCTCCCCTCCGCCCCCCGTGTAAAGCAGCATATTACTCCCCCATGCGGCTAAATACCTACTTACCTGATTGCACCAAGAACACCTCCGAGGCGCTGATGCCATCCTTCCTTGGGGATGGATAATTGGCGGAGTGCTGGGCTCTGCTTACGCCCCTGAATGTGCAGGTGCTTTAGGGAAGGGCTGATGACTCCATTAGCTCGCGACCCAACTCCCCACTACCTGACAGCTCCCCACCCCACTGGGGAGGGGAGGTCTGCAGGAGCCATCAGGGCAGGGGAGGTCTGCAGAGGCATTCGGGGCAGGGGAGGC
Source organism: Narcine bancroftii (assembly GCF_036971445.1). Lineage (NCBI taxonomy): Eukaryota > Metazoa > Chordata > Chondrichthyes > Torpediniformes > Narcinidae > Narcine > Narcine bancroftii. The sequence goes on along the minus strand of NC_091473.1, from coordinate 89,098,562 downwards.
CGGCAGGGGACATTGTGGGGCACATGGTGCGGGCTGTGACAGCCCAGCTGGCTGCTCCGGCACCTCATTGGATGCTTTGGTCTTTGGAGCCGCTCTCTGCAGCTCAAAATGCAACATAGCAATAGTGGTCTTCCCTACCCATAATCCCCCATGCAGCTGGGAAACTGTTTTGGGAAACACACAGTGGTTCCACTTGCATGAGGGATTATGGGTAGGGAAGATTGCCATTGCTATGCTGCTTAATTATGATGTGTGCCGCAGTGCCACCCATCATAATTAAGCAGCATAGCAATGGCGCTGCGGCACCAGTCACTATGAATGGGACGCTGGAGCAGCCTTTTAGGGCTGCTGCCTGAAAGGTGAGTTCTTAGTTTTCAATCCACTCCTGTCACTGGCCTCAAGGCAGAGGATTCATCTGAAATGGCCTCAAATGGCAAATACCAGGCAGTCTTCTCAATCACCAAAAGACCAGCAAGCTATCTTATTATGAAATTATAAAGCAGCATTTTTCACTTTCATTTCATACTGAATATTTGGTCATGGAAAATAGAACTCAATTTTTGGCACTCATTCTGTAGATGTAATGTAAACACTTCTCCAAAATCTGAAGCTTCAGAAAAAGATTTATTTTGAACTCCATGGAAGTTATAAGGATTGATGTTGCTAGTTTTGTGCAAATTGGAGATGAAGTCCCAGTGTCATCACACTAGTAAATGGGTGGTGTCTGTGGCAAGACCTTTTAACTTGGCAGTGAGGGAATGTTGCAACTATTATCTAATCATTTTTTCCACATTCAAACTCAAATTTCAGGGGCTGTGAACAACACAGTCAAATCAGGTTCCTGGAAATAGCATTTTGCTGAAGGCAAGTTTGGGAAATGCTTTTTTCATGAAATACTTGTTAAGACCATACCTATGATCAACAAATAATGAAATACCGTACTGCACTATACAGCAACAGAAATTTTGGAATTTATTTGACTGAAATAATGTTTGCACTAGAACGCCATGCAGTATTCCAGCGGCAGCCTCATTGGTACCTTGTAGAGTTGCAGACGAACCTTCTTACTCATCAATTCAATTTCTCTTGCAATGAAGGCCAACATTAATGTCATGATGCCCACAGACTGGTCCCTGAAACAATTCTCTCTTCTTTAGAAGCAGTTTAATTTCCAACTCTAGTGCAATATGATACTGATCACATGATCTGACCCAGCGCTGGTAGTACTGTGAACATGAGCCAGGCAGTATATGCTTAAATTAGCTTCCATGATAATTACAGACAGAAATTCAATGATCAGCACTTGTTCAATCATTCTTTCCAATGAAAGTACATAATCCTTCCTGTCCAAAAGTAAACAGATTTATTTCTGGACACTTTGGATGCTTATTATATCAATGGGTCAAGGCCAAAAGTTTGGTCTATTAATTCGTTAGACACAAAAACATAAGAAACAGGAGCAGGACTCGGACATCTGGCCAGTTAGCCTGCTCCACCATTTAATAAGAGTATGGTTGGTCTGTCCATGGACAGTTCCTCTACTTGCTTTTTCTCCATAACCCTGAATTCCTCTACCTATCCAACTGTGTTTTGAATAGATTTAATGAGGTAGCCTCTATTGTTTCCTTTGGCAAAGAATTCCACAGACTCTTAAGTCCATCTCCTTATCTCCATCCTACATCTACTTTCTTGAATCTTGAGGCTGTGTCCTTTACTTCTAGACTCACCTATGGAGGAAACAATTTTTCTGCCTCAATCTTATTACATAATTTTATTTGTTTCTATAAGATCGCCTCTTATTCTGAACTCCAGCGAGTTTAGTCCTAAGCAACTCCATCTCTTTTCATAGGCTAACCTCATCATCTTCTGATTCAACATGGTGAACCTCCTCTGCACCACCTTCATAGCCAGTATATCCTTTCTCAAGTAAGGAGACTAGAACGCCATGCAGTATTCCAGCGGCAGCCTCACCAGTACCTTGTAGAGTTCCAGAAGAACCTTCATACTCATCAATTCAATCTCTCTTGGAAAGAAGGTCAACATTCCATTTGTCTTGATTAACTTTTGCACCTGCAAACCAAACTTTTGTGGTTCATGCACAGGCACTCCCAAGTCTCTGAGCACAACAGTATGCTGAAATCTTACACTTTTTAAATAATAATTTGATCATCCACCTTTTCTTCCATTGAGGCTAACATTACATTTGCCAACATTTTACTCCATCTGCCAGGCCTTGCCCACCCACTTAACCTATCTACATCTCTCTGTTAAGTCTCTACATCCTCTGCACAATTTTCTCACTTAATTTAGTGTCATCAGCAGACTTAGATATCCTAGTCTCAGTCCTTTCTTCCCAATCGTTAATGTTTATCGTGAACAGTTGCGGGCCTAGCACTGATCCCTGTGGCACTCCACTGAACACTGATTGCTAACCGGAGAAATGCCCATTTATTCTAACACTCTTGCCTTCAATTGGATAACCTATCCTTTAACCTTGTTAATGTATTTCCCCAACTTCAAGCATCCTTCGAGCGCCTTCTTGAAATACAAGGTGGAACATCCACCTGATAAACTCTATCCACTGTATTGTATTGTTCATTGTTTCTTCAAAGAATTCTAGTAAATTTACCAAACCCGATCATTAATTTTACCATTCATTGCGCGGACTTAGTTAAATCATGCACAAGTCCAAGTTCAAATTTCTTCTCAGAGTACATACATGACACCACATTCAACCTTCAGATCCTTTGTCCTGCAGAATTTCCACTTATCAATAGTGTAAACTGTACTCAAGAAAAAGATATGTATACAAAAGAGAGAAATATAAGCAAAGAAAGAAACGTAAACAACTGACTGCAAATACATAAAAAATATTCAGTAATAAATAATGCGCAAAGTAAGAGCCCTTAAATGAGTCTGATTGAGTCTTTTGTTCAGAAATATGACGGTGCAGCAACTTTTCCTGAAAATGATGGTACATGTTTTGTTACACGTATATCTCTTTTCTGATGACAGTAGAGAGAATAGAATGTGTCCTGGGTGGTGAGAATCCTTGATGCTTGCTGCTGTTCTCTGATGGCAGCATTCCATGTAGATTTTCTCGATAGTGGGGAGAGTTTTGCTCATAATGTACTGGGTTGTGTCCACTATATTTTAAAGGGTTTTCGGCTCAAAGAGTTGGTGCCAAGTTTCTGATAACATACTGAAATTCTGCAAACTCCTGAGGAAGTAGAGGCGCGTCCATCACGTTAACATTTGTGCGTTAGATCCAGGAAAGATCTTCTGAGATAGAGCCTCCCAGGAATTTAAATTTGCTCACCTTTGCAAATGGGATTGTAGACATTTGATTTTCCCTTCAGTGATGCACCATCAATAACTTGGAAGACAAGAAGTTGTATAGGCTTTTATTCACAATAGAATGGATGTCTGTCGATGCTGGTTGACTGTCCTGGACTGAGGAAGCAGCTATGGTTGCCTTTATTCAGGAGTTTCAGGCACAGTCAGCAAGGGATGTGTCCTTGCACATCCAAACATATATTCAGTAATTTACCACATTCATCCCTTGTTTTTAAAAAGAGTCCGGTGGAGTGAAGTGAATTAAAGTTCTTACAGATCAAGTCTTTTGGGTGGTCTGGTCTGCTATTGTGACCATCATAGTGCCAGCTGCGGTGCAGGTGTTGAGTCTTGATTGGTCTGGGACACCTGTACGTTGCCATCGGTGATGGCTTGATATATGCATGGCGTCAGAGCTGACATGTCATTCAATGGGTTGGGATAACATGCCATGTCACTGGTGCATTGTGGATAGTGGTAGATGGAGGGGGTGCAGGGTGGTCGGGAATGGTCTCAGGGATTCCTGAGGGCACCAGGTCCCGAACAGAGACCGTGCCCTCATGCCCATTGGGGTACACCACATAGGCTTACTGGGGGATGGCGTAGAGGAGATGGACCCTTTTGACAAGTGGATCAGATTTATGGCTCCTCACGTGCTTCGGGAGTAGGACTGCCCCTGTGGTTGTCAATCAGGATGGCAGTGTGGTCCCTGAAGCAGACTTCCTTGGGAAGGAAAACATCCTTTCATGTGGAGTAACATTGGAATGATCTGATTGAGTGGTGTGAATTGGGGAGGACATCTTGCCTGTGGGAGACTGGAAGACCTCTAGACCTCAGGGATAGGAGAATGGCCTTTCCTCCTGCCCATTCCCTCAGGGGTTGTAGTTGGTGGTCCTGCTCATTGTGATGCCTCACCATCATGTACTGATGCAGCTCATCACTCATAAAAGAGGACCCCAGGTCACCATGGATATGGCAGGGGTAACCGAACAGAGTGAAAAGATTGCACAGGGCTTTGATAACTGTGGCAATGGTCATGTCTGGGCAGGTAGTGGCAAATGGTAAACATGAGTACTCATCAATCATGTCGAGGAAATACATGTTGTGGTCAGAGGAGGGGAGGGGACTCTTGAAATTGACACTCAGGTGTTCAAAGGGACAGGTAGTCTTTATCAGATGTGATATGTCTGGTTGATAGAAGTGCGGTTTGCACTCCACATGAACCTGGCAGTTTCAGGTCATGGTCCTGATCTTCTCCATGGAATAAGGTAGGTTGTGGGCTTTGATAAAGTGGAAGAACCTGGTGACCCCGGGGTGGCAGAGGTCACTGTGGAGGGTTTGTAAACAGTCTACTTGTGCTCTGGCATCTGGAGGTTCATTTGAGTTTCCTGGGCCAGTACAAGATATCATAATTGTAGGTGGAAAGTTCAATTCTCCACCTCAGTATCTTGTCATTTTTGATTTTACCATGTAGCTGGTTGTTAATCATGGAAGTGACTGCACATTGGTCAGTCAGCAAGGTGAATTGTTTGCCAGCAGGGTAGCATCTCCAGTACTGTACCACTTCGATAATGGCCTGGGCAGGACTTTAGTTGGTAGAGTAAAAATGAATGTATTTCCTAGACTTCAGTATTTTTTTCAATCTATTCCTTGTAATAGTCCTAAAAAAATTTTAAAGGCTTGAATACAGTAGTTAGGAAATTTTTATGGAAGGGTAAAATGGGAAGAGTATCTACTCATAAGTTAACATGGAAATATGAATTAGGGGGATTACAACCTCCAAATTTTAAAAATTACTATAAGGCTGCTCAGCTAAAATTTATTAATATAAATCTTGATAGCCCTTTGACTTGATAGTCCTTTGACTTGGATGGATATAGAATTAAATAGAATTAGTGAGAATAGAAGAGATCAATTTGTTTATAAATGGAATGTTAAATTGTTAAGTTCTTATAAGTCACCAATTTTATCTCATTTGATTGATATTTGGGATGGGATAAATAATGAAATTGTTACTCAAGATAAAATATCTGGATATACTCCTTTGTATCAGAATAAACATTTTCCTTTTATGATTAATAGTTACCTTCTTAAGATTTGGGATTAAAAAAGTAAATCATTGCTATGAATTAAGCCAATTTCTTTCATTTGAAAGAATGAAAGAAAGATATCAAATACCAATTCACACTCTTTTTTAATTATCAAATTAAATCAATGTTGTATGATTCCTTTGGGAAGAATTTGTTTCTTCCAAAAGAGTCAAAGTTTGAAATTATCGTTCATGATGGAGGGAAGAAAGGATTTATATCTGACATGTATAAATTATTGCAACAGAAAATGTCTAAAATTGATTTGCATAAATCAAGATTAAAATGGGAGAAAGATTTGGGAGTTGATTGGATAGAGATCATTGGAAAACTATCTGTAATGACAGTATGACAAAAATTATAAATGTCTGGTATAGACTTGTAAATTATAATTTTATACATCAATTATATTTAACTTCAGAGCATTTAAAAAGGTATAATTTGAATTTTTCAATGATTTGCGCTTTTGATGTAATGGTCAGAAAGGTACATTTTTACACTCAGTATGGTCTTGTGTTAAGAATTGTTTACAGAATATTTTGAAAATAAAATGTTCTTTAGATTCAAAATTTTTTAAATTGGTGATATAAGTGGAATTTGTTTAGTATATAAGTTGGATAAATTTCAAATACCTTTTCTGAGACTGGCATTAGTGGTGAGGAAATGTATAGCAAGTACATGGAAAGATCAGATATAATGCAGAGAATGCAGAGATGGCATTCAGAATCAAAGTCTTATATTCAATTGGAAAAGATAATGTATAATTTGAGAAATAAATACTATATTTTTGGGAAGGTTTGGAGCCCATATTTGAATTATTTTAATTGGAAAATTTGAAGACTTTGATCTGGATGTAGTGGGGTTTCCTTATTCCATGATGTATTAATTCTTGTTTTGGTTTTCTCCTCTATTTTTTTCCTTTCTTTTTCTTTTAGAGGTAATTGGGGCCAGTAGGGTTAGAGATGGGAGGAGTGGGGTGTATTGTTGTAGGGGTTAGGGGTGGATAGAAGGGGTTTTTTCTTTTTTGTTTTTTTATATATTAGAATATTATATATTATTATGTTATTGGTGTAATCATGTTTATTTATATTTTAAATAAAATATTTTAAATAAAGATAATAGCCTGGGCCTCCTTCTCGACTGAGGAGTTTCAGATTTCAGGGCCCTGGAGGATATGAGAGAAAGTCTATGGGTCTGGCCACCTGGTTAAGGGTGACAGCCAGAGCAAAATTGGACGCATCGCTCTCCAGCTGGAATAGGGTGAATTCATCCATTATGTGCATTGTGGCTTTGGCAATGTCTCCCTTGATGTGGCTGAAGGCTGCACGTGCCTCTGGCTTCGAGGGAAAAGAGGTGGATTTGATGAGGGGGTAGGCCTTGTCTGCATAATTGGGAATCCACTTGTCAGAGTAAGAGAAAAAAAATGCAGACACCTTAGGATTAGGGCCTAAGAACTCCGTTCTCTACAAAGCAGCCAAGGATAGCAAGGCAAGTTGAATTAAGCACACACTTAATCTTATTGTATGTAAGGTTAAGGAGTTTGATGGCTTGGAGAAACTTTTGGAGATTGGCATCATGATCCCTGCATGTCATGGCTGCAAATGGTGATTTTGTTGAGATATGAGAATGTGGCTTGCAGCTCGTACTGGTCTACCATGTGGTCCATCTCCCGCTGGAAGACCAAGACCCCATTGGTGATTTCAAAGGGAACCCTCGGGAAATGGTAGAGATGCCCATCTGCCTCAAAAGCAGTGTATTAGCAGTCCTCCTGTCGATAGGTATCCAGTGATATGCCAACTTTAAATTGATGGTGGAGAATACCGATTTTGAGTGATTTAATTTATCATGTTGGATATGTGGGGAAGAGGGTACGCATCCAGCTGCTATATCTATTAATAGTCTGACTGTAGTCAATGACCATTCTGTGTTTCATCCCATTGTTTACTACCACTACTTGAGCTCTCCAGGAGCTGGTGATAGCTTCAATGATACCCCTCATTCAGAATCAGCTGTACCTCTGACCTAATAAAGGCCTTGTCCCCAGCACAGTGTTGCCTACTTTTGGTGGCAACAGGTTTACAGTTGCAGGTGAGGTTAGCGAACAATGATGGAGGGTTAATTCTGAGGATTGAAAGGCTGTAGGTCATGCGCAGTGAGCAATCTGTGGGTTACTGGCTGGAAACGATGGGAGAAGAGGCCAGAGGGTTACTGTGGGTGGAGCGCAGTGGGTGGTTTAAAAACTGCTGGTTACAAACAGTGAGGGGAGATGGAGCTGAACCTACTCCATTGTGACACTCCTAAGGTGGCATTGAAAATCCAGCCCAGCAGCATGGCAGAGCAAAGCTGCGGCATCATGAGGAGTTTAAAGTCTTGGTCTGTACCCCGTACAGTCAGGGTCACTATGTAGTAGCCATGGACATCTGCCGTTTGGGACTTTGAAGCCAAAGAGACCTTGTGGTTTACTGGCTTTACTGCAAGGGAATAGTGCTGCACCATGTCAGGGTGGATGAAGCTCTTCATGCTCCCACATTCAAAAAGACAGCTCGTCATGTGACCATTTACCCTGATGTTCATCATCAATCTGGCAAGTTGGTAAGGACTCCCCTGGTCTAGCATAATGGAGGCCAGTGTTGAGCTCTGTAGAAATGGTGGAATGTTCAAGCATTCAACTCCAAGATGGCAGCCCCCATGGCCCGCACATGGCTCTGCTGGGTTAGGAAGATGGTGGTGTCCAAGATGGCAGCCCCCAAGGTCCACAAGCAGCATTTTCTTGGGTGTTTTAGCAGGTTGCAGAAGTAGCATTTTGGGTGCTTGTGGAGTGCAGTGGCTGAGGTCAGGTCACTAGTGGGGACATGGCGATGCGCTGCAGGCTTGCGGCCCTCTCACTTTCCACGATGGTGGCACCACGGTAACCATTAGGTGGCTGCATACACATCCATGTTTTGCATGTCTGCTAGCTCGAATACATTCTGCAAATTCAGCTCACATTGCTCCAACAGACTCTGCTGGATGTAGTTGAATCTTATGCCCATGACATAGGCATCTCTGATTAGATATTTCTTGTTCACCGCGGCCGTCATGGCCTTGGAGTTGCAGGCCTGTCTGAGAAATCGCAGGACCTGAAGGTGCTCGACGCTTGATTCCCTGGGTTGCTATTACAAGTAGCCAAGAGGTACTTTGTTTACCTTCCTCTGGTGTGCTGTCTTTTCATTATGTCCATTGCTGTTGGGTACGATTGGGGATCACTGATCATTGAGTATACCAGGGGTCCGACCCGGGAATACAATACTTGTCCTCTGATTGGACGATAGTGGAGGAGGCCTGCAGAAATGTTTTGAAACAACACAGCCAGAGTTCAAAGCTGTTGGATGTGTCAGGCGATTGTGGGTTGAGGTTCAGCTTTTCTGGCTTCAGGATTTGATCCATTATCAAAAAACTGTTGTAAATAAAATTGAAGCACCATCACTAACTTCAAAGACTAGAAGTTGTAGAGAAATTGATAGGCTTTTATTCACAACAGAATGGAGGCACATCCATGCTGGACGATTGTCCTGGACTGAAGAGGGAGCTGTGGCACAGTCGCCTTTATTCAGGAGTCAGTGGAAGAAACCTCAGGCACAGTCAGCAAGGGGCATGTCCTAGCACATCCAACCATATACACAGTGGTTTACCACAATCAGCTCCTTGGTTTTGTTGACATTGAGTGTGAGATTGTTGTTAGTGCACCATTCAGGCAAATTTTCAATCTCCCTCCTGTGTGCTGGCTCACTACTCCTTTTTTATGCAGCCAACTACTGTGGTATTGTCAACAAACAGATCCATGCAGTCGTAGGTGTAAAGCAAATAGAGCAGAGTGCTAAGTAAGCAACCTTGTGGTGCTCTGGTGCTGATGGACATTGTGGAGGAGATGTTCTTGTCAATCTGATTAGGCTCTGGAGGTGAGGAAATCTAGAATCCAAAAGCACAGTGGAGTATTAAGGCCAAGATCTTGGAGTTTGCTGATCAGTTTTGAGAGGACAATAGTGTTAAATGCCGAAATGTAGTCAATAAAGAGCATCCTGATGTATGCATCTTTGCTGTCTAGGTATTCCAGGATTTTGCGTAGAACCAATGAGATGGTATCTGCCATAGACGTGTTGCTGCAATAGACAAATAAGAATGGATCTATGCAGCCTCTCAAAACACTTCATTACTGTGGACTTGAGCACCACTGGTTGATAATCATTTAGGCAGGTATCACACTCTTTCTGGGCATCGATATGATTGACACTTGTTTGAAACATTGGCCAGTTGGTCAGCACAGGTTTCAGTACTTGGCTGGGCACTCCACCTGGTCTGGGATTTACACACGGGTCTCCATTTCTGGCCTGGTAACTTACAGGATTGAGCCTGTGACATGAAATTTCATTCTGAACTTGGTGATCGACAGAACAGAGCTTCAGATTCAGGTTTCCACCTTGGCCCCTGTGACCTACAGTACTGAGCCTCCATTGTGAACTCCCACCCTGGCTCTGAGAGTGCATGGGTCTCTCTCTCTCTCCACCCTCTGATTCCCCAATGCTCCCCATCCTCCCTTGGACCATTCATACCCTCCACCTCCTAATTGATCCTATTCTCCTCCCCTCCTTGACACCCTCCACCCCAATGATTCTCCCTCTATCACCTGCCTGGTCTTCATCATCCCCTCCGACCTTCCCATCTTGGAGGCTGAAGGCTCTGTCCTCAGTAGAGGCCTCACCTTCATTCCCCTTCACCAACACCAAGCATGTCATGATGTTGAACTCTTTTTCCAATGACTCTATCTCCATGCTTACTCCCACAACCATAATTCTCCATCTCCCTCTCTCTTCTCCTGCTTTAAAATGTTTTCCTTCTCCTGGACACTTCGTTCTGGTCTTCAACCTGCTCTGGACCTTTATATTTCCAACTTTTGCCATGACATCAACTATATCAACTTCACTACTCCCCTCAGAACACCTGGCCCTCTACCCGCTCCACACCAATCCGAACTTCACCATCAAACCTGAAGACAAGAGTGGTTCTCTTGTGGTCTGGCGCATTGACCTCAATCTGGCTGAAGCTAGATGACAACTCTTAGGCTCCTCCTCTTACTTACACCTCCAACAGGATCTCACCAAAACTCATCAAATCATTGTCTCATGAACCAGGTCTGAACTCATCACTTCCATTCACCTCCCTGGCATGGCCTCCAACCTAATTGTTTCCCAACCCCATATTGCCCATATTTACATTCTTCCCTAAATCCACAAACCCAATTGCGCTGGCAGACCCATCATTTCCACATGCTCCTGCCCCAGCGAATTGGTCTCCACTTACCTTGACTTGGTTTTTTTACCCCCTGGTCCAGTCTCTCCCTTTCTACATCCAGGACACTTCACACATCCTCCATCGCTTCAACAACTTCCAGTTCCCTGAATTCAACTGCCTCATATGGATATCCAATCCCAATATTCCTCCATTCCTCAAACTGGATCATAACAGCTTCTGGATTTCCTTGTTCATCCATTGCTTCTGGTTGGTGAAACCCCTGAAAAATTTTGTAATGCAATACTGTCACTGTGTTACTATAGATTGTATTCTGAAGATCCAGTTATTGAGAATGACAAATGCAATTCATGACCACCGTGATTTTCCACAACAGTAAAGAAAAAATTGAAACTCACACTAAATGCTGCTGTTACAAGCTCAATGTCTGCATGATAATCTTTGTGATTCAAGTCTAAATACATCCTCTTGACTCATAAATCTCCGCACTGGTTCAGCTGTCATTAAATTTACCGCAGCATATTTCATATGTACTTTTCCTTAGATTCTCAGTGATTAAAAATCAACATACATTTTTTCCTGTAACCTCAGAACAGTCAAGCTTCATCCTGAGTTAAAATGCAATTCTAGAGAAACTCAGCAGGTCAATCAGTGTATTTTATATAACAAAGATAAAAAATAATAACCAACATCTTGGGCTTGAGCCCTTCAGCAAGGTATGAGCAAAATGTAGACAAGTGCCTTCATCCTTAACCAATGTACATTTGGTTTCCTCCTATAAAATAGAACTGGAGCATTCGCAACATTAATTATGGCCATTTCAAACAATTTCTTTTGGATTGTACTGGCCGTTGAGGTGCACAGCAACTTCAACATTGAAAAATCAGTTATTTTCCTTTGTCCTTTCTACCAAGCTTTTCTTATTTTGCCCAACTGGTTGTCACAGTTGATAGTCATAAATGGAAGAGTGCACTTTATAATGCTAACAATTTTCCAGCAAGAAATTAAAGTCCTTTGATTGTAGAACAAAAGTTGGTAATAAGATGCTGGCCCAAGATCTTGATGAGGTCAATAGCCTACTAAATATATGAAACTATTGGAAATCACACATTCATAGGAACATAGGAACATAGGAAGTAGGAACAGGAGTAGGCCAAAAATGGCCCATCGAGCCTGCTCCGCCATTCAATACAATCATGGCTGATCTAATTTATGACCTAACTCCACCTACCTGCCTTCTCCCCATATCCCCTAATTCCTCTATCATGTAAAAATGTATCTAACCGAATTTTAAATATGTTTAATGAGGCAGCCTCAACCACTTCCCTGGTTAGAGAATTTCCACCAAGGTGAAAGTCAGACCCTAAATAACCATGTGAAGACAATCCTTGAAATCATCAAGGCTAATAACAAAGAAATGTGGAACATAAGACAATGTAATTTTGAGCTGTTTTATCTTTTCTCACAGTCTCAAATCTTCTACTTCTCAGACAGGTGCCCCATATCACTGGTTATCAAGTCTCAGAATCACGTCCTACTTGGAGCTTATCCATGGGGGCATGCTCCTCCAAAAAGCAAACCTTGCCACACAATGGATCAGTTGCGAGGGACTGTGAAGCAGGCTTCTCAAATTTAGTTGACTGCAGAAATTTTTATCCATCTTATATTAGTTACATGATTGCATACAAGCCTTGTTTAACTAATATGTTTATTCAGGTCCAATCTCAGTGCAGACTGGAGTCATCTCAAGGTCATATCACCACCCCACACTTTTTTAGACATACAGCATGTTAACAGGCCATTTCAGCCCACGAGTCTGTGCAGCCCATTTTACATTCCATTAACCTACAACTCTGGCACATTTTGAATGACAGGAGGAAACTGGAGCCCCCGAAGAAAACCCATGCAGACATGGGAAAAATGCGCAAACTCCTTACAGACAGCACAGGACTGGAATCCCACTCTGGTTTTGATCTCTGGCGCTATAAAGGCATTGCGCTAACTGCTACGCCAACCGTGCTGCCCTTCCTAATCTTTTTCATAACAATCCTGCACCTCTATTCCAACAAATTTCCCACTGGAGTGGAGTAAGTCACAGGTCAAACATGAAAATACTCAACATGGGTTCTTGAGGTTCAGCTTTGTCAATGGCCGAGTTTAGTTCAGCTTTGTTTAACACTGAATGCCTCAGAGAGTTTGAAAGTAAGCTTGGGCTCAGTCATTTACCCTGCACCTTTTAGTAAATATAAAAATGGAACCTTGTCCTATGGATTAAGCTTCAGTCCAGATGGTCTGTGCCTCATGTGTCACAAGGTCGAGCACAGTGCACACAAGTTCAGGTTCCTGTAGAAGGTAACAGCCAACAAAACTAGTAATCCCTATATGTGTCAAAGGCAGGGAGGCAAGTTTAGGGAATGGATTTTTGAGGTCCTACACAAATTGCACAATTGCAGATGAGAAGGTCTAAGTGGGAATATGAAAGGTATCTAACAAATATGAGGATGGTGACTGTGTTGCTATCTTTCAATTTTCAGCAGACCTTGATCCCCAACCACTCTTCGCCTACTGGCTCAGGTTGAATCAGATTCTTCAATCTCAGTACTACACTAGATTTCAAGATGGGCTTCTGATTACATACTTCTACATAGCTCCAGTTGTTTTTCACCTAGTTGGAATTTCTACCGTAGCACTGGTAATTACCATGTTTGTTCTATCAGCCTTCACTGCTCCTGCATTGGTTCAATGGTTTGCTGAAATTCTCACCCGTGTCTTGTTTGCTTCAAACGTTGTCTCAAAAATGAACTTTAATCCCCTGCACTTCATGTCCTAATTTTTGTCCAGTCTTCCTCATCCACCATTCCATGGTCACTGATCTACACTGGATTCCAGTTCAACAATGCCACAAGTTTAAAATTCCCAGTCATATTTTCAAACACACCCATAGCCTCCCTACACTCTACATCTAGAATATGTACAATCTTCGAAATAAAACTATTTCTTCAAATTCTATAATCCTGCGCATCAATGAGTTAAACAAGAGGACAGGTGACATCCACAGAAGTATACAGGAGTCAATATCTTTGGAAAGGAGATTAGGAAAATTCCAGGGAAAGCAGAATTAAAGCACCTGATTATATAATCTTAACTCTGAAGTCATCTGAAATAAGCCACCTGACAAGAATTATACAACTATGTGCTACAACATATTGATAGTAAAATAGCAAAATTTAATCAAACAAATCAAATTTATTACAGATAAACAGACCAGGCAATTCAGGATTGTTTTCTGCACTACAATCTGTAATGCCAGGCAGGTCATATTATAAAAGTCAGTGATTTTATCTATGGCAAACTGAAAGAGATATATCCATGGATTAGGAATCTCCAAATTGAAAACAAGAATGAAATATGTTCTTCCATTACATTTATATCCTCTTCTTTTACAAGTGAATAAATAATTAAAAAAAAATCTTCACCAGTATTATAATTATCCAGAACAGTAAACATTGCCTTGTAACCTTTCTTTTCCGACTGATATCTGAGGAATATTCCACATTGTTGGTAGATCATAGTCGTACTCCATAATCGTGCTTAACTGCAGAATCTACCAAATTTATCAATATTCTGTTGAATGGAGCCATTTCAGACAGAATGTAATTCTTTGGATTCACAAGGAAAAGTCAAGAGATTTTTTTTCTTAATCATCTGTGATGCGGGAAAAACAGGTGATCAAAGGTTCCAACAGAGGAAGGTGTTATTGAGAAACAAAAGAACTGCAGATGCTGGAATTGTTGACAAACAAAAAAGGTCTCAGAATGTCAAGCATCATCCAATGGAAAGAAATGGACAATCAACATTTCGGTTCAGAGGTATAAGAGGGTAGTCCAGAGCTTGATAATGCCAATATATTTCATGGACCAGCCATCATTTTAGATGGAGCAAGAGATGAGGAAGATGAGAGAACAGTGGGAGGCACAAATGAGGAAACACAAGGTGATAGAATTAGAGAAATGCAGAGTTGGCCAAAGTTATAGAGTTGGATGTAATTGCAGAGATAGGGAAGAATGAAATCATGCAGGAATTTCAACACAAGAATGAGAACTCAAATCCCATGTAATACTGGATCAGAAACTTCTGATGTTAAGTGATCATGGGATAACTTAGGTTGAATTATGATTCAGAACAAAACTTTGGATGAACTGAAATAAGAAAGTTATAGATCATCCATGAAAATATTAAAATAGTAGGGTCAGAAGGACAAAAGAAATTAGGCTAGCTGGTTCAGCAGGGAAGGATATGATAGAGACAGATATAGGTCCTGTTATGAATGTAGAACTCAATGCTTTTAGTGATGGAAAGAACAGGATTAGTTTAAGAGACAAGTTCTGAACTATCTGGTCCACAAAAACATAGCCAAAGCTTCTCATGTGCTAACTCAGTGAAAACAGGTACAAATGCAATTTCTTGGTGTAGAATATTCTGAAATTATGGCCTCTCTAAATACCAGCAGTTATGACATCTGGAATTCTTATACAACAATGTAAAGAAAATGGTTTTTGGCAGGAGTCTGGGAGTCCAGTGTTCACAAACCTTAAATGTTGAAAAAGCATTCTTGAATGCAGACAATCATGGCCATGTGAGTTCTGAGATTTCTACTGTGGTTAACCACCAAAAATGCAGCAGACAACAGTAATTAAATTTAGTTCAGAGCACAGAAAAATATTGCTAAATCAGCAGCTTATTCATTTAGGCTGCCTTGTGCAGTTCACAACTGGCCTATTATACAATCAATGTGCTTACAACGTCCAAAAATGATCTGAAAAGAAATAGTTACTATGACCATGTCTATGCACATGAATTGCACACTGTTGAGCCTGATACCTGGTGCATCACCACATATACCTAACCTATTAATCCAGAGCAGAATCTTGGAACTTCCTGCCTCAAGACCAAGGCATATTATAGCTCCTGTGTGATAGTCACTCTGCATTAAAAAAATTCTCACATAGTCAGCACTCCTCACAATTGGAGTGGAAGAAAGGTATTTCCATCCTCAGGAGAGGGCCTACGATGATAAAAGCCAAGGTGAATAAAACCTTATGTTTAAAATATCCTGTATGAGAACATGCAACATAGAACACCTCAGCACAGGAAGAGGCTCTTCCGCCCAAAATGACCAAATTAAGTTAATTCCACCTGCCTAAATGTGAACCATATCCCTCAGACTTCAATGCTTCATTTAGGTTTGTCCAACCTCTTATAGCTTATCCACTCAAATCTAGTCAACAACCTACTGAATCTCTTTTGGCATGTCCAAAGCCTCCACATTCTCATTATAATATGGTGACTTGAACTGAGCCATATTTCAAATGTGACTCAACCAAAGGTTTATAGATCTGTAGCATGATGTCTGGAGTTTTAGACTAAACACCCCAATCGACAAAGTGAAGTTTACAGTATGCTTTCTTTAACACCATATCTACTTGTGTTGCTAACTTCAGGGAACTATGGACTTGGACCCCAAGATTCTGCTGAATATCATGAGTGCAAAAGTCCTGCTATTAACTATAGTTTGCTCTTTAATTTGCTCCCCTGGATTAAACTCCACCTTCCATTTCTCAACCCCTATCTCCAACTGATCTAAATGTTACTGCATCCTTTGATAACCTTTTTTTGAATATTTTATTTATAAGGCATTTTAACACTGCAGGTGAGCGGTGACCCTACTTTGTACAAGAGAAATTCCCAGGAAGTCAGGACCTTCCAGGTCTTTCACACCACAGTCCAAATTCCTGGGAATTTGCCCTCCCCGGAGATGTAGGGGGAGTCCCACCGCCCCCCTCAACCGATGACACTTAACGCACTCACAGGAGTAAGAGCAAGATCCCCCTGTCCGTCGATTGCCTATCTGCTCCCTTCTTCCTGGCCGTCTGTCAGTCAGTCAGTCGCTTGCCCACCTGTTC